>NC_056739.1:1154935388-1155235388 GCF_019279795.1 Protopterus annectens
ACCAATCCAGGCAAAGGGAGCAATTTCAGGGGTTAATGTCTCTGTGTCCCACCCTCTTGACTGTGGCATTCCACAGTGTACATTTCTTAGCACATTACTGTTTACAGTATACATATTCCATTCAAGGGATGCTAGAGGAAAGGACTGCATTATTGCTGCTATTCTGATGGCATGCAACTCTGCCTCTCCCTCCCTCAAGAGTGTGTGTACTACTGATATTCTTGCCAGGGACTCATAATTCATTCATGACTACTGTTTGATAATTTGCTTAAATTGAACCTATCCAAGTTGGTTACCATGGTCATCCATGCCTCTTCTACTGTGTTCGGCCATCAGTGTCACTTATTGTGGAAGCAAGCTAGAATTTGTATCAGAGCTGCATAATTCGGGGATTGCTAGTGAAGACAAGCTGATACTAAAGGGCCATATTTCAGGAGTCACTTATTCTCCTGTAACTATCTCCCGTATACCTCCCTCATTAAGGAGTTCATTCCTCCTGCAGATCTCCCTACTGCAGTATATGTCCTGGTCTGCTTTTGTTTGCCTCTGTACCTTGGACTTCTGGACTCGGAGCTTGATCCCACAGCTTATGCAGAACTGTACAGCCCAGCACTGACATATTATACCAGTTTTGCTTAGGTTACATTTGCTTTGTTTCTGATGAAGTCTCATACTGGAGATGAAAGTGCTAAAATGGTTAATAAAAAAGTTTTTTAATGGTTTACATGGTTGACGTGCCTTGGATTTCCTAGCAGAGTTCGATATTTCTTGTTTTCGTTTATGGTTATTAGTTTTTCATTTGTTTTAGTTACATTTGCTTCCTAATTAGATAATTGGTTACCTATAAAGTCCTTGTCTTTGGGTGTATCCCAGCGTGGCCTGGGTCCTCCTTCTCATACTTCCAAGACCCATTATTGTGAGTCCAAGAGTTATGAAAAAAGTAACAACAAAGTTAAACAGCTATTGACAATTGCTGTTCTCCTTTGTAGTTATTTTTGCAGACATCAAGCCCTCCTGAATCCTGAAGTGTGGGGAGTTGCACCTCCTCACCCTTGCTGCTTATATACACTAATCCCAAAATTGCCATGCCTTGGAGAAAATGGAATACTCTGAGACACAGCTTTCTTAGACTCTTAGTGTCCCAGGACTCACACTTAAGAACCTCTGAAGTTAAAACTTCTACAGGAGCCACTTGCCTCATCAGGATCTGCTAGTCTATCATTAGCTACCCTACTCACTGTGCTTGATCTCCCTGGTTTGCTGGTCATTCCTGGGCTGTGGCTGATGTGTTTAAGCATTCGGGCCTTTGAGCCCCTAGGAGTCACGTCTCAAGAACTTATTATCAGGCATAGAGAATCCCTGACACTGGGTGGCTTCTAATGATCCCTTAAAGTTTACCTTTTTTGAGATTGCCTTTGATTAAAATTGCTTACTTATTTTTTCCAGTTGCTCTTTACTTAATTACTTATTTATTTATTTATTTGCATTTGTTTACTGGGAAGGTCCACTGGGCCAACAGGTACCCATTTTCAATGGAGCCCAGGGAAAAAAGCTCCAGAGTGATTTACAAATACATGCATTTGAATATCAAGACATCAACAACAGTGGTTTTATACAATGCAGACATCTGAATAGCAGACATCAACAGTTCTGTTTTACTGTTACTCATATGTCATTTTTATTGTATGACTTGTCATTTGATGTTAATTTAAATATTTGTTTTTTACTTCATTATTGCTTTTCTAGTCTTAAGGATGCCGCGGTGGTATGGCGGTAGCGTTGTTACCTCACAGCAAGAGGTTCATCCCGTTCGATTCTCGGCTGGGCTTGGGAGTGCCTTCTTTGTGGAGTCTGCATGTCTTCCCCGCGGTTGGGTAGCGTTCAAAAGACATGCGTGTGTAAATGGGCGTGCCTTCATTGAAAGTTGGGCGTTGAGCTAGCACCTCGGCGTTTCATAAAAATCTACTGCCAATCATTAGCGGACTGTGGTGACCCCTTACCGGGAAAAGACAAAAGACAAACAACAACAACAACATTGCTTTTCTAGTCTTACTGTACAGCATGCAAATATACGTACTTAAATATGCTTGCAGTATTTTATCCCCTCATAATCTATAACCACAACCTCAACCTACACTTTTCATTCCTATTGACAGTGTTATTTTCAAAAAAGGAAAAGAAAGAAAGAAAAGTTACTTTTATCCTGACTGTCTGCATACACAGCTTCAACCAAGACCCAGAATGTATAATGAATTATCGTACGCATAGGACCAAACAAAACAAAGTAAAACTGACTTATGGCTAACCTTTGAGCTAAAGCATGACATTCTGGAGGCAGAAAATTCAGCATTGAAGTTGAAGATTCATATACATATTGCAAGTCATCAATTAAAATTAATCAATCCTAAGTCAATTTAAATGATTAAAATAATTAAATGCAAATTGTAGTCCCACAATACCTCCACCCATTTTGCAAATATTTTAATTGTAATAATTGTAACAATTATCTTGTTCTTCTTACATTCAGACTTCTTTCCCCTGCTACCCTCCTCTTCCTGATAAACATATCTCAGTGTAAAATAGTGTGCTTTTAGAAGTATTCATAGTTTTTGTAGACAATTCATTACATCAGATAAAAAGTGTGTTCCTTTACTAGCTAGCTTTCATAGTGTAGTGCAGTATGTATTCTTTCAGTATAACAACGTTTAGTAGCCTACATACTCCTATTGTATGAAGTTAACAAACTGTTGCCAACCTTGTACCGATTAATCTTACAACTGTTTGTGCATTTCTGATTGTATTATTGTTTTCTTATGTACTTTGTAACCAACTTTTCTTATATTTATTTTTATTAATTTATTTTGTTTGAAAATTGTGATAGTTTGACTGGTCCAGGAAAATAAGCTTATTCAGCAGTATCCCCAAGGAGAAATGCCCCCAAAAAAGGCAAAATAAAAATTACAGTAAATATAGGAGAAAACAGAGGTAACTTATGGATGCTATAGAATAAAAACAGCAATGAAGGTATGTTTGCAGTTGCAAGGAGGAGAAGAAGATAAAAGTGGATAAAACAAAAAGTACACTGTGGTGTATAGAGAAAAAGGAAATAAATAAATAAAATGCAGAGATTAATATATAATGCATTAAAGTAATTCCAGGATTAGTGCATTTCACACATGGACTACAGGGAAAATGTCTTAAGTGAAAAAAAAAAATATATATATATATATGTGTGTGTGTGTGTGTGTGTATATATATATATATATATATATATATAATTTAATTTGAAATAGGAAAGGAGGTTGAGGAAGATGTCTTACATATACATGATGAATACATGGAGTGACCGAAGGAGTAGTGAGACTTTTTAACTACAAGTTGGTATGTATCTGCAGAATGATGAGGTCTTGATGGGTACCACTGTAAGACAGACTGAAGGGAGGGACGTTTGTCAAGAGGGTAGCATTTTATGGGCTATTTTCACCTGTGAGAGACTAAGCAGATTTGGAGATTCAAATCATTTTAACTTTTTGAGTGACAGGCAGTGATGGGTAGAACTGAACATCTTGGTTGCAGACTTAGTAATGTTGTTATAGAATAGTTCAAGTTTTATATTATTTTTTTCACAGATGATGAGAGAACTGCTGAAGCATAAGTAAGGTTGGTATTAAACATGTGCTAGTGTTGATATTAAACATGTGCTAACATTGATATTAAATGTGCTAGCTGTATTAATTGGAGAGTGTGGAGAGGAAACATTAGCCGCTCTGTTCAGAAGGCCTAATTTTTGATAATGTTTTATTTTGCTATGGATACAAGTATCAGACTTTAGCTGATCATCTGGCATAACTCCTAGAAGTTTAGGAGATGTCTTTGAGGCGAATGTTTAGTGTGATAATAACTGAGAAAGTAGAATTTGGCATTACGGGGTGAAAACCATTAATTTAATTTTGTTAAGGTTTATTTGCAGGTAGTGTATATCTGAGCCAAATTTTACAGAGGTGAAAGATTCATGTTTTAGAGTTTGAAGTGAGGGTAAAAAGAAGGCATAGCTGATAAATTAGCATCATCTGCATATTGAATAATGTACCATAAAGAATGACTGTTGAGAGTTAAAACATGAATAGGTTGAATAGTAATGGTCCAAGGATAGAATCCCGTGGGATACCTGTAGCTAGCAGAGAGGTGCAGAAATATTACTGTCATTTTACTGCCTGTGTACAGCCTTTAAATTGTTCTATGTATTTTTGATTGTATTACTCTTTCTTAATGTATCTTTTCACTGCCAAGTCTTGAACCCAGGGCCATGTGCACCAGAGTCAGAGCAACACACCACTACGCCAAATCAGCTTTTTGTAAATATGGTTGTAAATGCCAGGCAGAGCCTCAAAATGGTTCACTTGAATCAGTGCTCTATCTTGACCAATAAATGCTTAAATAAATACTTAGGCAGATAGACAGGCAGATATGTAAATAGATAGATGGATAGATAGATGAGATAGATTAGATAGAAAAATAGACAGATAGATAGATAGATAGATAGATAGATAGATAGATAGATAGATAGATGGATGGATGGATAGGCATATTTTAGTTAGAGTTCAAACAGGTTTTGCTTCTAAAAAGTGTGTTAACAAAAACTTTGTGTAATGCCCTTACCTGAATTAGAATACAATAAGCATTGCAATTAACTTCCTTTCTGCAGTAGTATATTAGCAAAAATACAGCCCATTGGAGAAACTATCACAATTTTAATGCCTGTACTATAATATCTTTCAAATGTGTGTTTATATAAGGTATTGTCAGCATCATTTTAACTTAATGTCTCTCATTAGTTTGTAGATCCTTGCTGTTGTTGATCTCTGTGATCTCTTACCACCCCCTGCTGACCACCTATACACTACATAATGCATGACTTACTCCAGTGAACATCTACTATGCTCCACTGGCAGGTGACTAACAAACACTGAAAAAGCAGCTAGAGCAGAGGTACACACTTTTCAAGTAGACTTGGCCCATGATCATTGAGTTATCCATCCTGTTATAGATTTCAGTGCTCCACACTTAATCCAGAATGACTACTGGTCTCTCTCTCACTGTTAACACAAATGCCTGAAATGTGGAAAACTGAAACCGAGAAAGGTATCAGCTATCTGATTAACCCTGGCTGCTACATGCCTCACTGAAAAAGTGAAGTTAATTAATAAACTATGCAAAACAATCTTCCATTAGACCAACAGTACCAACAGAGATTTAGCTGTTTGTCTAGGCAACACCTGTAGTACAGTCTTGTTGTTGGAGTAAAACATCACCCTTCGAATTACCAACTTACTCTTCTACACAACTGCTACAGCCCAAATTGGCATAATCTCTAAAAATGCCACATCCTTCATCAACCCATTCTTCTGGTTTTTGAGCTGCAAACCATTCTCCTCCAAAGAAAGCTCCCATTCCATGTGCCGCTGCCACATCAATGTATAAACTTAAATCCTCAAATCGTCCTTAACCAATTTCGTAACTCACAGCCAATGATGTTTGCTCTTCCTCCTTTTAATAAATAGGCAATTGACTTACAAACATCCTACCTGGACTGATGGCCTTGCACGCAAAATTCAGTAAACCCAGCAATTCCATCACATCCTCAATCCTGACCTTATCCCTCAACTGCAGCCATCCAGTCTTCTCCTGTAATTTTACAAAACGTACCATGTAGAATCTGATGTCAAAACCAAGAATTTCGAAGATTTACTATTGCCATCCTGCTTGTCATACGCTAAAGGAATGTCTAATTCCATGCACATAGAAATTAAAGCATATAACACAACCCGAGCCACCTCCTTACCTTCACCAAATAGCAGAAAATCATCCAAGTAATAAACTGCCTTCTGTTCTCCCACAGACTGTTGCCATATTCATTGTAACAAAGAACTACATTTCTCCACTGTGGCACAAGCCACATAGCATAACTCATTGGCATAGCCCTAATAGAAATTAAATTTACTATTCACAAACATGCCTAACATTGGCCAGTTGGCTGGTCTACGAGGCAACAAGTGAAAAGCAGCTTCAGTATCAAATTTCACAAGCCATGGGTCTTTAAACTCCCTAATAATATTAGCTGCATGATCCAGTGATGCGTATCTGTCTTACCAATGTAATCATTAACAGAATTCCCTCTCGGGAATGATATATGATGAATCATCCAAAATTCCCTTTGCCTGTTCCTGGATACCAAGCCCAATGGAGACGCTCTGTAATGCTCATAAGTAGAATCTTTGAACAGTCCTAAATCCCTCTCTGCCCCAACTTCCGTATTAATCAATGCCTGCAATATATCAGCCTTCCATTCAGGGATCATAAATTCTTACACACTTTATTGGTTCCTACAATAGCAGATTTAATGGAAAAAACATACTGAAAACCATGTATAACTTCCTTCACCACATTAGAATTTGGAGAATCCACTATCAACTGTCTCAGCACTGCCACGCTAATAGGGGTGTGCTAACAATACCCACTGATCGAGCCCTCACAGGGGAGCTGGACCCCTTTGGCCTTGAAAATTCCCTCTCCTCCTAAAATTCTGTTACCAGTACCTGCTTCCAGCCTACGTCCTGTGCCATATTGGTCAAAGGACCTACTCCACTTTCCTTGTGCGTCGGTTTCACCACACACCAAATAAATATGGACAAAGTGGCACACTTACCCCAATTAAAGGACCAGCAAGTCCCTGCCCTATCTCCTACATCTTTCCCAAATCTAAGTTGCCTACTTGCAGTGTCTTCATTTGGCTGCCATCCAAATGTCAGCATGCCTGGGCCTGACATCCCACTGCCAGGTCTTATCAACCGTTTTCCTCTTCTGGAAATGCTGAGCATTCCACAACCATGCATTACCTGGCTGCAACTGCTGTGCCTCTCTAGTCATAAAAAAGTAGGTCAGCAATGGTAAAGCTTCCAACCTATCCTTCCTAATATGACTGTCATATAATACATAAAACCCAGTGTCTAATTGTCCTATGTCTGTGCCCTGAACTTAGCTTGTCATTTCCTACCTAATGCCACTAATGATCTTTATTTCTGCCATATCCGACTCTCCTAACCTCTGTACTCCATCGGCGTTGATCAGGTCAAACACATCAATGAAATTTCCTGACTAAATCTTCTCTTAACCTCCAAGGTAATGTAAAGAGTTATAAAATCCCCAGATCTACCTGCCAAGAAAGACTGTGTGACAAGTCAATCCCCTGTTTGAGAACCTAAACCATCATTTAAAGAACATATTGAAACCTCATGGCACCTAACATCACCTAACACTGGTTCTTTTTCAGCTGTACCTCCTGTGGAGTCAGGTACCTTTACTTGGCTTCTAACCCTCCTGTACATGTTCCTGAAGTCTGAATAGATCACCCAACCCATTATGATCCTCTCCGTCCATACCATCTAGCAAATCACCTACCTGCTCTAACCCAACATCATTATCTAACAATACAGATTGTACATTACCATGTTGACATCCAGTACTCTATATGCTGAACTCCAGCCATTACTAGCACTGCCATCTCTCTGACACATTTCCCTCCAATTGCCTCCAACTGCTGATCTGTCTCCATCCTTCTCCTTCATCCTCTGATCTTGCAGCCTGCATCCCCCATGAGACATGATGAACCTGTGCTGGACGAACCTTCAACTTCCTTAACTCATTACATCAGAGTGACGCCTGCAGGTGCATCTGCAGTTAACTCCTACTGATGCCTGTAGGCATCAAATATTGCTTGTTCATATTTGCATCAATAATTCCAAAACCATGTTATATACAAGGTTTTAAAGCTTACACAATGGCAAACTCAACTGCATTAATATTTGACCTCTGTCTAGTCCAGGTAATTAGAAACTAACTGTTGTTTTTATGATAATGATTTATATAGATATAATTTTCACATTTTCTAAATATGTCAACAATCATGTAACCCAGACAGACCTCCTTAGCCTCATATGAAAGCTCTCAGCTGGATGAATAAAATGCTGCTGACAGTGTGCATGTAACTTGAAAAGTTGCTGAGATATTGTAAGTTGTTTACAAAATATTACAAATGTAATAGTTACTGTGTTTACCGTGACTTATAAAATTCGGTTTAAGACCTAGAACCTAAGAATACTAACACAATAAAAATAGTTTGTACTGAAGAGTTTGCTATTATACTGCTTTCATAACCCCTATGGTTCCAGAGATATGGACATTTGTTTAAAATGTGAGGACATAATTTGATTCTGTGAAAAGACTTAGGCTCCGTCCATTGAAAGTTACAGTGCAAACTTCCTGAGCTCCGTTGGAGTGAATGAGTTAAACAGCTCCTACACCTGCACTACAATTGTAGCCCATCATTCCTTCATCAATGCCGCTGCCATCTGAAACATAAGACATGAACATTAGTAATGGCTAAATCTAAACCAACTCACCCCCAACCTGCAATGACATCCACCAAAAAACTCCTTTGTATGCTTTGCCTGTGACATAAAACTGTAAAAATCAGACCTAGAGGAGATATTATTTACCAATGTAAGACAATGTTCATGAGTTGCAGTCCAGTATTCATTAAACACAGACTGTTTTTGACCCCCCCCCATGCTTATCCTACTTTTTCTTTTTTTTTTCTTTTATCTATACCTGCAACACCTCTACTGATGTACCCTCTAAAATTCAAGCTACTGTTCTATCCACCCTGCACCTGGTATCTACAGAAAACAGAGAATGTTCCAGTGTGTGTGTGTGTGTGTGTGTGTGTGTGTGTGTGTGTGTGTGATATATATATGTTTTTTTTTGTTTGTTTTTTTTTAAACTCCACACTATACCTCTAAACCTCTTAGTGCAACAAATCTGAACAAAACTTAATTAAATGAGGGGACAAAGGACTGCAAATAGGGAAAGATTGTAAATACTGCTCTTATAAACTTAGAAAGTTGATCAAACAACATTTTTTGTTAATGTGCATTTTCTGAAGGATATGAAGTTCGAAATTCCAATGTATGTTATAATTAAAGGCTTTGATCCTCCATGATTTGCCTGAAAACCACACATTTTATGAGGAACAGACCAAATATGTAAAGCAAAATTTGGACATTCTGTGAAAATGTGGACAATTGTGAGGCATGCACTATGCTAAGCCCAACCAGAACCCTAGAGAAGGGCTTAGCTTGTTACGCATCAGTGCAGACAACCAACCACTTGTTTGGCTGTTTTTAAGTTATCACGGCTATTCTTCAAAAAGCACTGCAACTCATGAGCCCAGGTCCTCAGCCTATGCAATTGAACTTTACGTGTATTATTATTATTATTATTATTATTATTATTATTTATTAAACATTATACTTCCCACCCTACAAGTGAATCAACAGCAATGTTTTACCAAAGGTGCCTTATGCCAAATGGCACTACTCAACAGAAACCCATAGTGCTTATCCTTAGCTTATACAACTGTCAGCTCAAATGCCATCTGGTTATACCAGAAAGTGTGCCTCTAATCATACGCATCTGCTCATCCAGCAAGAGCAATGCTGCCAGTATGCTGCTTAACATAATATTAACTTCAGCCACCCGGTAGCAGAATGCCCAATTTTTATTGATACCACACTTAAAATGTCACTGGGGACAGATAACTCATAATCATCTTTTCTGCTCCAATTCACTGAACTTGATAGCAATGCCAGATTGTAGCCTCCTAGCTCCCATAACATCTGCTGTGTAGTGCAGATACAGACTGTAGCTTAAAAACTTTTTATAACTGTTCGCCTCACGGTATTGTAGTAGTCTAACCATTGGCCCCTCCCATTACAGTCATTTTGCACATTCCACAATCACCTGAATAGGCGAATCAAAATTTTCACCCAGATCCAACCACACCATGGCCACTACCAGCCTATACCAACCTTTTACTGCATAACAGCAGACACTACACATTAACTGCTCTACCAAATGTCTGGATGTTCTGTGAAGCCCTTCCTTAATATCAGGATTAACTCAGTGCCTGCTGCTTGCGGCAGTGTACCTCTCTCTAAACCATCCAGCATCAGTAGTTTTACTGTTTTACTGGGAAAAAATGTAATGCAGTCCCCATCCCAAAACTCCTGCTTTCTCAAATACCTGTACCTGGTCTACCAAACTCCTGCTCACTTGGGCTTGGGGAGATGCTTTAATGATCAAATCTCACGCCAAAAGGCTGAGCTAATATTACATGGCTTTGGCCTAATCAAACCCGTCCCATACTGATCTCACTTCCTACCCCTTATTTTCTTAATTTAACTGTTCTTTTCCCAGCCTATTCTAAATCCCCAGATTCTTACACCTTCCTACCAAGTCCATCCCCTCCTCCACCCTTGGACAAATCTGTCTGTGGCCAAACTTCATTTGTACTCCTGTGAAAGTGTTCTTATTGCTGGATGGTCAACAGCCATGATGCAACATGATGTCAATGGCAGCTTAATGGATCACTTGCTGTCAATGCCCATGAGTCTGAATTATAAGTGATAGTCTTTGCAAACAACTGTAAATCAGGAAGAGATGTAGGAACAGAATTCATACATTTCTTGAACAGGTTTAATTGTGAAATTATCAATTCAGAGGATCACATGTTAATTATCGCTCATCTGATAGGTTTGTGGTACCTATGAGCTATTAAATAAGCTCATAAGCACATTTTAATGAAGTATTTGTTATTCTGTTTGCCTTTGCTGGTAGACATCTGGTCCTTCTTGGGTTTTTATGCCTTCTCTTTCACCACCTACAGTTACACATATAGCTGGTTATTCTCATATTTATTGGGGGGGTTTGTTTGTTTTCTTTCATGCAACTTCAAACTGCATCACTTATTCATGAATTACAATATATACATAAAAAAACCTTTTAATGCTTCTATTTTCTTTTTTTATATTCTTTTAACAAATTTCTTTAGCTAGCATGTTATGCTAAAATCATTGCTGTATAAAACTGCCTTATGGCATAATTATTGCTGCATAAAACAGTTTTTATGTTATTCTCTATTAAATTGTATGTTTTTTCCCTGGAGCTTTTCTCCCCGGGCCTCTACTGAAAATGGACATATATCCAGTTAGACTAGCCCGGTCAACAAATGTAAAATAAAATAAATAAATAAATTACACCCTGCCCTCTTAAAGGGACCACCTTGAAAAAAATCCAGCTATCACTGCTGTTATTTCCACAGGAGAGGAAGATGATTCCTGTGATGTATACCGAGGTTTCTCCTTCAACTGTAAATTCATAGCAGCAGCATTTCAACCTCATTCTGTATTTTATTGTACATTTCATCCTCAGTATTACTGAAGCCAGTTATGTTCCCTCCATTACTGAGTGAAACTTAAAAAAAACTGTGTTAGCAGATCCTCCAATGTTAGATTTTCAATTTAAAAAAAATTCCATCTTTATAATTATTCATATCCTTCCTAAATGTTGTTATTTTGTAATATGTAAACAATCATACTCATATCTAGTATTCAACAAGAATATGCCTCTGAATTATACATTGAATAAACATTTTTTTTTATTTTATTCTCAGTCCTAGGAACTTTTCAGCCAGTTTGTGTTCTTTTCCTGCAAGTTATAAAATCACTTTCATACAATGCATTGCAGTTGCTAGTTATAATTACTATCACTGTTTTAAAAACTCTTTTTTCTCACTATTGTATATTTGTTATAATAAATAAATCCCCTAGGGACCCTTTTCATTGTTATACATGTTTCAAGCAACAACACATTGCCAAGACAATTTCTTATAGAAAAAGTACTGTCTGTTTCATCTCAGTAAATAATTCCTTTAAGGAATTGTCTTCCTTTAAGGAATTGTCTGTGGAATAGACTCCCTATCCATGTCAAGCAGAGTACCTCACTAGCCCTCTTTAAGAGGAACCTGGACAACTGGATGGGAAACAGAAAATACACCACTGGGAACCCACCTGTGTCCCTGCTGGACAGGGAAAACAGGTGCTGACTTTGTAGGACCATGGGTGAAATTCTTGTCTAGGCCTATAAGGGTCTCCAGGCCAATAGCCTAGTAATATCCTATAAACCTAAGGACCAAGTATTACCCACGTTACTATCTGACACAGTGTTATAGCTATCCACATAACTGCTGATAACAAAGAATGCTGTCCATATTCAAAGACATTCTTCAGAATAAAGCTATTACCTCCTTATTTAGTCATAAGCTCTATGAGTGATACAAGGAAACAGATAGCTTCAAATGAGTATGAAGTAACTGATCAATGCTGAAAAAAATAGTCCAGTCAAACACAAATGATTCCACTTTGAATATAACTGAAACTGATACATGAGTATATTAGAAACTGATATATACTGAAAAATGTAAGTGTAACATTTAAGTGAAATACAACTGGTTTATTACTAGCTGTTGAGATAAAATATGCTGTTTTTCAGACAGAACATTCAACGGCGGTTTCAAAAACACTTCTAGCAACTACAAACCTGCAATTTGAAATAGCCAGTCAAAAAAGTCAACCAACTGTGAGGTAATTAAAATTAATAAAGTAGCCTAAGACAAGCTGTAGTCCCATGTCACTCGTACCGTAATGTAGAATATAATGATTGCACACAACATAAACATGATATAGAAATCCTAAATGGTATAATAAAAATAAACCTACATTTTTACACATGCACACACACACATGCACACACACACACACACACACACACACACACACACACACACACACACACACACACACACACACACTGCTGCTAAGTGAATCAATCAAACACAGTGGTTTATCCAGTGTTGGAAATAACAAATTTGTGAGTCTGAGAAAAGTTAGTATGAAAAGGAGATTGTGGTCAGAAGAGCTTATTATTTTGCTTTCTCTGTCATGGTCAATGTTTAAACTCACTGAGGGTGACTACAAGCACCCATCCTCCCAATCCATTTCCTTATAGATTATTATTTGCAGGTAAGTTACCTCATTTGATTAAATATTAATTATGAGAACCTTAGGGATGTGTTTCCACTCTTCTTGCAATGTCTGTACAATTTCATTGCATCACTGTCTTTTTGTTGTAAATTTGGTTCTTGTATGGGAACTGTTGCTGTTGGTCTTTGGTTGTCATCAGTGAACAATGTCAGCTTCTTCTAAGTATCAGGAATGGATTATTGATTACTTTTTACATTTAAACCAAAGTTCCATTTGTAAAAGGTGCCAGCCCCACAATTTATGCAAATCCCAGTGTTACAGCTCTCTTGACCTTTTATCTTCAGAATCAGATGTAAAGACCCCATAACAGAGGAGGCTGTGTTAAAGTGCATTTTCTGAATGAAACGGGCTATTACAGGACTGTAACTTTTATTCTTTAGTTACAAGATCACAGTTTTCTCGTGGGACACAAAATTGCTTGGAAAAAAGTTAGTTATGCTTGATGGCATGTATCAGAAATATCTGTCAAGTAATAGACTACCATCTGAATAGCCAAAACTTTGGCAGCAGAGTAGCTTGAGCGGTCAGCGTGTGCTCCACACAGCTTCACTATACAACGCTCAATCTGTTTCACTGGTTACTGTGGTGTTTGCATGTTCTTCCTGTGTTTGTGCAGGTTTTCCCCGGGACTCTGTTCTTTTCTTCTCACTTTCCAAAACAT
Organism: Protopterus annectens; assembly: GCF_019279795.1. Lineage (NCBI taxonomy): Eukaryota > Metazoa > Chordata > Ceratodontiformes > Protopteridae > Protopterus > Protopterus annectens. The sequence goes on from NC_056739.1 coordinate 1,154,949,048, forward strand.
ACTAATTGATTAGCTACTCTAAATCATCAGTATATAAAGAGCCTCCCCTTACTGATACAGTGTGAACACTTTACTTGAAAAAGCTTGGATGGAATATATATATATATAAGGTATTAGATATTCCACCAGGATCCCAAGAAAAAAGAACAGTAAAGGATTGCCATACGCTACATAATAGTAACTCTCTAATAGCTGTTACTACTGTGGCGTTATAACGTACAATACTTAACTATATGAAGCATAGTAACATGTGAGAAAGAGTAACATGTATGACATAAGGTATGCAGCACAGTATGTATCAGTAATGCTGCTACAGTATAAAAACTAGATTATAGCAATCTACCTTGTTTACCTAAGGGCCTTCTGGTCTGCCCTGACCCTGGCAGGACTTCAGCATTTTTCATCTTTTGGCACCTCTGCTGTGGAGACACTTCTACTGCAAAAAGTGCATTGGTTCTTTTGTATCACCAGGTCACACATCACACCAGGTCAGTACAGAAGAGAAGAGGAATACAACTCATTTTAATGTCTTAAAAAAAGGGTGATCCCTCCTTTTAGCATTAGTATGATTTAAGTGATGCATTTAATGGCTTTTTTCAGACTAATGGTAATATAGGACAACTACCAGTGATATTTTTTGACAGATAAGGAGGTATTAAGAAATAAGCAAAGGAGAAATATGTCAGTGTGCTGTTATTCTAGATAATCCTTTCTTTGTAACAAGATGCAAAGTTTGACCAATATAATCACAGTGTACTGCATGTTATGTGCTACAGTCTGACTTGGGCAGATAAGAACAGCCAGCTGGTATTGATTGCATCCGGGGTTATTGCCGATATGCAGTATTTGAATATAAGTGCTCAAACAATAAAATGAATTATAGCTAGCTGCATATGTTAAATGTCTGTACTGTGGTTCTCTAGTGCAATAGAGGAAGTATGGCTTCTCTGCTGTGGTAGGCCAGCATGACACAACCAAGCTGTTAAACGTGAGAAATTCATACAGCCAGCAAAAGCAGTTCTTTACCTTGGTGCAGTTCTGCAAAGGGCAAACTGCACTAATCACCATATCTAGCAGGCACAGTTACATGTAGCAGATAAACTCACAGTTACATGTCCCAGATAAACTAACAGTTAGTTACATGTACCAAATAAACACGCAGTTAGTTACATGTACCAGAGAACACAAATATTAATGTGCAGATTATACTTCAGCTGTGAACGTAGAGAACACAAATATTGGTGTGCAGATTATGCTTCAGCTGTGAACATAGAGAACACAAATATTAGCGTGCAGATTATACTGCAGCTGTGAAGATAAGGAGTGCAAATATTAATGTGCAGATTATACTGCAGCTGTGTACGTAGAGAGCTCAAATATTAGTGTGCAGATTATACTTCAGCTGTGTACGTAGAGAGCGCAAATGTTAGTGTGTAGATTATAATGCAGCTGTGAACGCAGAGAGTGCAAATATTAGTGTGCAGTATTATATTGCATTTTACTTTGTTAATTGAACGATTACATCAGGCCAGTCAGGGGACTGAGTAGTCTTAACCTGAGATGTTGCACTACAAGCCAGATCCACCTGTTATGTAAAGCCTTCTGGATAGAAACAAGATTGTGGAGTCATTCTGAGTAATGACTAGGGATAATTTACTTTAGTTTTAAGTAACTTTCAAAATACCGGTGCGTGGGTCACAGAAAATGTTAAAAAGGCACACAATGTGAAAGGTTAGCAGTGGCAATAACTGTTAAATATCACTTTGTGGCTGTCACCATGGCATTTCAGTGCACACAGTTACATGTACCTGACAAACACAGTTATATATACCAGATAAATACACAGTTCCATGTACCAGGTAATCCACAGTTACATGTACCAGATAAATACAGTTACATATACCAGACAAATACAGTCACGTGTACTAGATAAACTCACAGTTACATGTAGCAGATAAACTCACAGATACATGTCCCAGATAAACTAACAGTTAGTTACATGTACCAAATAAACACGCAGTTAGTTATATGTACCAGATAAACCTATAGTTACCTGTACCAGGTAAACATGCATTTGGTTACACGTAACAGATAAACATGCAGTTATTTACATGTACCAGATAAACTGATATTTTAAGCTTTACAAATCATAATACCTTGAAAAGAATGAGCAGGAGGAGGGACTGCTAACCCACCCGTACTGTATGTCTCAGACTACACGAGTGATTCATGTATGTGATACACATTCTGAAGCCTTAGATAGCACTTGATATACAGATGCTACTGTGTACCCAGCCACTGCTTTACATTAGGAGAAATGTATCAAGAGTAAGCTATTATTTGTATTTGAAAACAAGTAAACTAGCACACAACCTGGTGACTTATTGACTTCAGTAGGTTTGAGAAAGACACAGGTACATGGTGAGAAACTGAAAGATGATTAGGACATAGTTCAACCAGTCTCTTCAGGTCTCTGCCTGTTATGTAAGCAAATTATTCTAATTAGCAAAAAGCCATTTGTCTAGTTTTCACCCAAGAATTCCTGTTTCTGCCCCATGCAAAAAAAAAAATGCTGAGGGTATCTGAAAAGCAAAATTAGACTAAGACACTGGCCAAATAAATCAGGAGCAGGTATAACCCACAAGAAGCAATTCAAGCAAATATAATTGTTCAGTTTATGATAGATAAGTGATTAGATTAAATAAACTGAGTTTGCTGGTAGCAGCCCTTTATTTATATGGACAGGACATGGCTGAAAAGGGTCCCATAACCAGTCCACTTATCCAGGTAACAAAGTTAAATGAGTAAATATATATCAAAACCAAAACTGGACACAACCACCACAATGTTATAAAAGCAGTATTTAATGTCAAAGTAAAACAAAATTAGATAAAATAAGCGCTTTCACATGCTACACAGGCATGCTTCTTCAGATTTCACAAACACATTTTTCAAACAGTTCTTAAATACTAACTGCACAACCAAATAATTGAATAATGGATTCAATAATTGAATTCAATAATTGATTGATTGAGCAGGCAATATTTTAAGGCAACCAGCTCCTGGTTGAAAGCCAGATATAAAGTGAATCATATATAATGAAATGTGTGCATGTGTATCCTGAATACAAAATATACAATGTGATAAGCAATATAAAGTAATAGTTAACTAACTAAAAATTAATAATCTAAACAAAACACAATTTGCAACATCATATTACACTATCCGATGTAAAAAAATATATAAAATATATCAAAACACTATTTACTAAAATGCGTGTACTAACGTGCATCTAAACCCAGGGTATAAATTTGGGTCCTTAGGCATGTCCAGTGCTTATAATTCATTACCTCTTAAAATATTAATGGAGGGAATATTAATAATATATATAGTATGTAGTATAAAAATACAATATAGATATATATATATATATATATATATATATGTATGGTTGAATCCAAAAATACATCTAAATACGTGCATCCAGTATTGGTTTAATGCTAATAGACTGGTTGAGCCCTGGTTCTACATGTGCTCTCATTCTAAAGATCCATTCAAGCTCAACTGATTCTAAGTGATTCAGGTTACTACCCCCTCGTTTATTCTGCAATATCATCTATAACACCCTGAACCTAAAAGTATGACCTACATTTAAACTAACATGTCTGGCCAACGCGTTCTGGTTGTTCATTTTCCTGATATCGTATGTATGATTATATATTCTGTCTTTTAACCTCCTCGCTGTCATGCCCACATAAAATCCTGTACATTTTGTGCATGTAGCTAAATAAATTAGATTCTTACTATCGCATGTAGCATAAAACTTTGGTTTAAACTCAAACATCATGGCAGGGTGAACAAAGTGTTGTTCGAATGTTATATATCTACACATGTTACATCTCATACAGCAAAAAGTACCCATTTTATTTATACTTAATCTATTGATTCTATCTTTTGTGTGTTCCTTACATAATAGCCTTTTTAGATTCTTACTATTCCTATAGTTGAATCTTGGTTTATGTCCCACTATATTCAACGTTTTAGCATCTATGGTGAGTACACTCCAATGTTTGCTTATTATGTCCACCACTTTCCTGTTGTCATTAGTGTATCTCGTAATAAACAGGGTTATATTATCATAACTCCCTCCTGATCTATTATTTGCATGATTCATGGTGAGTTTATTATTCTCATTTATATTATCCATAATGGAACATCTAACTTTATTTATCATAGAATCATTATACCCCCTGTCTAAAAACAGGGTGTGCAGATCATCAAGCTGTCTCTGTAGGTCACTTGATATACAAATGCTACTGTGTACCCAGTCACTGCTTTGCATTAGGAGAAATGTATCAAGAGTAAACTATTATTTGTATTTGAAGACAAGTAAACTAGCACACAACCTGGTGACTTATTGACTTCAGTAGGTTTGAGAAAGATACAGGTACATGGTGAGAAACTGAAAGATGATTAGGACATAGTTCAACCAGTCTCTGCAGGTCTCTGCCTGTTATGTAAGCAGATTATTCTAATTAGCAAAAAGCCATTTGTCTAGTTTTCACCCAAGAATTCCTGTTTCTGCCACATGCAAAAAAAAAAAATGCTGAGGGTATCTGAAAAGCAAAATTAGACTAAGACACTGGCCAAATAAATCAGGAGCAGGTATAACCCACAAGAAGCAATTCAAGCAAATATAATTGTTCAGTTTATGATAGATAAGTGATTAGATTAAATAAACTGAGTTTGCTGGCAGCAGCCCTTTATTTATATGGACAGGACATGGCTGAAAAGGGTCCCATAACCAGTCCACTTATCCAGGTAACAAAGTTAAATAAGTAAATATATATATGTATATGCATAGGGAGACAGCTGAGTCACCAAAGGGTATTCCTGCGTAATGTCATTTAGTGAAAAAACCTTCCAAAAACACTTTGGGCGATCATTGAAGTTGTACTTTTTCCCCTCTCTGTTATGTAACATTGGAGTTGGTGTATATTATTTGAGTTGGTGGAGTGCAGGGTAGCCCTCCTGAGAAAAAAAAACAGTTTTATAAAAATGACTGAAAGTGGTTTTCAGCATATTTTTTTCCTTCTACTGAACAGCATTCAACATAAATGCCTTTGGTGACTGTATACATAGAGAGATAGATACAGTATGCATATTGAATTATTGTTATGCTTATTGCTTACTTTCATTTTATTATATTTCTATAATTTGGCGTAGAAGTGGTCTATCACCTCTTATCATGATGTCTTGCATTCATCTGCTCAGGGAATACTCATTCTCCAATCTAGTACCTGTGTGCTTGAATAGCCTCACGTGTCATGCTAGAAATGAACAAAGCCTATTTAACACAAATGAAATAAAGGAGTACCTTGTAGATGAATGTAGCTACAAATCTATGAGATTCTTTCTAAGATGACTTGCTCCTATATGGCCGTAATCATAACAGTTGTGAGTGAAGAGGATGCAAATATTAATGTGCAGATTATACTGCAGCTGTGAACGTAGAGAGTGCAAATATTAATGTGCAGATTATACTACAGCTGTGAACGTAGAGAGTGCAAATATTAGTGTGCAGATTATACTGCAGCTGTGAACATAGAGAACAGAAATATAAGTGTGTAGATTATGCTTCAACTGTGAACATAGAGAACACAAATATTAATGTGCAGATTATACTTCAGCTGTGAACGTAGAGAAAACAAATACTGGTGTGCAGATTATGCTTCAGCTGTGAACATAGAGAACACAAATATTAGTCTGCAGATTATACTGCAGCTGTGATGATAAAGAGTGCAAATATTAATGTGCAGATTATACTGCAGCTGTGAATGTAGAGAGTGCAAATATTAATGTGCAGATTATACTGCAGCAGTGTACGTAGAGAGCTCAAATATTAGTGTGCAGATTATACTTCAGCTGTGAACGTAGAGAGCGCAAATAGTGTGCAGATTATACTTCAGCTGTGAACGTAGAGAACACAAATATTGGTGTGCAGATTATGCTATAGCTGTGAACATAGAGAACACAAATATTAATGTGCAGATTATACTTCAGCTGTGAATGCAGAGAACACAAATATTGGTGTGCAGATTATGCTTCAGCTGTGAACATAGAGAACACAAATATCAGTGTGCAGATTATACTGCAGCTGTGAACATAGAGAGCGCAAATGTTAGTGTGCAGTATTATATTGCATTTTACTCTGTTAATTTATTAAGCCTTTGTTTTAAATAGATTATAAAAAAGAAAATATATAAAGTCTGTGACTTTCTTCTGCTGGGAGCAGAGCAGTTATGCCTAGGAAGTGGTGTGTGTCACACATGTGAAGCAAACGGTAATTGATCTGCCCTGTAACTCTTCCTAGATTTAGGAAGCTAATAGGTTATAAAACCATAAGTGCTGCAAACAAACCAGGCATCTGCCAAGGCTGTTAAGTATAAAACTTTAATACACAGAGTACACAGGATAAGCGCTGTTCACACAAATTGTGCTTCATTAGATCCATAGAATAAAACAACAGAACCCATTAAATACTAAAACATGTGCATCAATTAACCAATAAAATACAACAATCATTGATGTATACTTCTTTTCTTAAGAACTGTTTTTTAAAGGAACAGAGGCATTAAGGCCAGGAAGTTTATCTGCCTGCAGCTTTACAATCAGCTTTGTCTCTGCAGTTTCAAGTCTGTTATTAAAATCACCATGCCTTTTATTAAAATATAACAATTGCAACACTATAAAATCAAAACTATGATCAGTAAAAATAAAAACATGTTTGGCTAGGGCATTAAGTATATTTTTATGTCTAATGTCACCCATATGCTGAAGAATGTGCTCTTTAAGCATCCTAACAGTTTTCCCCATGTAGAATGAAGTGCAACATTTACACCTGGCCAAGTATACAAGTCCAGGGGACTTACAATCAGCATAAAAGTCAGGTTTAAATATAACATCATATACTGGATGCTGAAAAATTACCCTAGTAGAAATGTAACAGCAGGCTTTGCAGCCCCTACAAGGATAAGTACCCTTCCGTTCAGAAGACAAAACTGGTCTAACTGTAGATATATAGCACAATTGTCTCTTCAGGGACAAATTATTCTTAATAACATAACTAGGTTTTATCACCCACTATAGATTTGATCTTGTCATCTAAGAGTAATATGGGCCAAAATGTATTAACTGTGCTGCAAACCTTCTGCACATTATTGCCATAAGTCAATGAAAGTCTAACTTTACGGCCAACTGAATTATCATGGGGTAACTTGGACTCATATGAGCGTTTAAAGAAAGGTTCGCCCTTGCTTGATCGCAAGGAAGCAACCTCACCATATGTAGTATTCAAATCCTGCTGCTTATAGCCCCTAAGCAAAAAGTCATTACTTAATAAATCCATAGCTTCAAAACATTTTATATCCTCAGTGTGTAAGCAAGAAATTCTAAGGTACTGACTTTTGGTGATATTATTAAAAACATGCCTGGGATGCATGCTATTATGATGTAAAAAGGTATTCTTCCTACATGGTTTCCTATATAGGGAGGTTTTAATAGCACCATCAAAAAGGTCAATTTTCACATCTAAAAAGTCTATAGTAATGGCTGAATAATTCACAGTAAATTTAAAACAATTACTTGATGTTTCTAAATAACGGACAAATTCAAGTAAATCAGCCTCTGAACCTTCCCACAAAACAAAAATGTCATCCACAAAGTACTTGTAATACAGCAACTGTGTGGAAAAGGGGTGCCCACTGAGGACTACCTCACGCTCCCATTCCGCCAACACTAGGTTGGCGTAACTGTTAGTGCAAGGAGCCCCATTGCAATGCCTATCTGCCTATCTTTTGTCTATAAAGAATGTCAATAAACAAAAACACATTATTTTGTAGAATCATGTCCATTAAGACACCTATACATCCAATCAATTCAGATGAATAGTCAGTATTTACTGTTAGAAAACTCTTCAAATAGGTAATACCCATTTTATTGGGTATGATAGTAAATAAGGCTGTATATCCATGGTAACTAACAAAGTATGTTCAGAATAAATACCATGTTCTCTAGAATAATCATCCAACATGGCCAAAAAGTGCTCCGTATCCCTAAGAACCGCACTAGCTTTTTCCAAAGGTCTTTTTAAGTGATGCTCAATAAAAATGGAAATAAATTCTATGGTCCAACCCCTGCCTGAAACAATGGGGCGAAGAGGTGATTTATGTAAAGACTTATGGACCTTAGGTAAGCCATGAATAGTTGGTATCAAGGGATCAGCAACCAACATAAAGTCATACATGTCTTTTTCTATAACACGTTCCATTAATAAGACATAAAGGTGCTCATGGATATGTCTTATAATCCTATTTAAATCATTATTAGTCACATGTTCATAGGTATCAACATCATTGAGCATACAAATTGTGGCTGTATTATATTGTGTATCAGCGGTACGAAATGTTAGCACTTTACTATTTTTAAGTTTATTTAGAGCAATACATTCATCATAAGATAAATTATAAAAGTTTTGCTTGAAATTGTCCATTTTAAACAATTCACTTTCGACTGTCTTAATAAAAGTTTCAAGCACTGGAGTTATTTGCGGCATAAACAAGCTAGAACGCTTTAGAGGAGCAGGCGCTGTGCATTCTCCACTAAACGCCAACTTTAATGCTACATTACGAACAAACAATTTAACATCCAAGATAATATCTTCATAGGTTACTCAGCGCGATGGCACAAAGCTCAGACCTCTATTAAGTAAACTTACTTGTGAGTCTGTGAGCGTATGTGAAGAAAGATTGTAAATCAATGAAAAGTTCTCTTCCGTACACTCTCCTCCATAGCATGGTCGTGCTCCACTGAGGACTTCCATTTCTTGCACGTGTAACTGAGGTCCCGCCCCCTACCCAATGTTGTTGGAAGCCTGAAAGGGGCAGGAAAATTCAAAAAGACAACATCAGTTTCTAGAGGGTTGTTGGTATCTTTAGGGCGAGCACCAGCTGCAGGAGTAGCAAAATTAGTGGCATTATTTGTATTTGCTGACAGTGAATTAGATAGTAAACCAGTTTGATTGATCTCACATCTCGCAGCAACATTCATAGCACCAGAGGTGTTAGAATTTACATCAGATGACGGCCATGTCAAATTATGATGTAACTGTACAGTAGCAGCTTGTTGTGTAGTATCTCTTACGGTGTCATTTGTCCATTCGGACCCTCGTGGCCACACAGAGATATTTCTTTGTATTCATATTTACTTCCTAATGGGTAACTTTTGGCTTTCTTGGACACATTTTCTTCTTTTTGAGGTTGTAAAACCAATTAGATGATTCTTTAAAGAGATAGCTAACCAAGAACAAGTAAACAGATTCATAGTATAAATGTTAACTTTGTTCAGCTGGGATCTGTATGAAAAAGAGCAATAAGTCACAAAAGAGAAAACAAAAATTAACAGAAGAGAAGAACTACTATGACTATTGAGTTTTGCTCTTTGCACGTGTGGTTCTCTGCCTAGAAATTCAGACACTTCAACTGAAAGTTCATTAATTCTCTCATTTAAGAATCATTGGTTAAAATGACTAGTCAGAGACAAATGTTTTCTTTTGTGTATTCGATTGGTTGAAATTATTTTTTTGTTTCCATTTGCAATTTCATGTCTCTTTGTATGTTTGACTATTAACTGGATTGACTGACTCATTCTTTCTAAATAAAACATTTTGTTTATACTATTTTTCTGGCTAGTCTTCTTTTACTAATTTAATTATTGGTAAAAGGGTACTTATTGCTAAATATTCAGATCACCATATCCGCTGTCCACTGCCTTTTTTCACATTGGTTGGCAGTGGCAGGATTCAAACCCCTGTCTTTCTGTCACTGGCTTACTGTTTTGTACTTGTTACAAATGTTATGGATGCTAAGTTGGCCTTAGCCTGCAAAGCAGTTTTGACCCCAGCGCTGTGTGTTTCCTTGCAGCCACAAGGTATAGACTGCATGGCAGTTTTTTTTTTTTTTTTTGAGTTTATTTATTTATTAATTGCTTATAATTACTTTAGGAAGCAGGCAGAAAAGAGCACCAAAGAAAGCACTAAAATGTCAATGTCACAGGTAACTAAGGAGTGTAGGACAAAAGCACTTAACTGAAATACAGTTTGGATCAATGTTACATAAAGTTTGTTTTTCTTTATTTGTTCTGTTCGTCTCAATCATTTTGAGGCACTGGGTGGACAGACACTTCACTAGCATGAAAGGAAGAGGCCGACCCTTTGAGAAAGACGTGAATCCTGGGAAAAGAAAAGACCAAACCCTAGATGCCATGGTTTGTACTTAGGAAGATAACTTGAATTGTTTCATTTGGGCATTTGAATGGGTATATAATAAACACCAGATTGACCAATGGCTATAGGTGAGAGTTTTTAACTCCTCTGGTCATGAGCAAACCAATGCATGCTGTCTCAAATGTAAATTATATTGTTTGTTTGAATTATGATAAAGTTAAAACAGTTTTTATTTGAATGTTTTAAAATGACTCCTGAAACATATACAAAGAAATTCAGAGAACACTGAAGACAGCAGATGAGAATGTGAGTGATTATACAGCAGAAATCAGCACTTAAATAACTTTCATAAGTGGGTAAGGGGTTATCAAGTTACTACATTTGATAGGCTAGCAGAACTTTTTGTGAGGGAGCACTCTGCTTGAGGACATATTATGTTGGTTGGCAGACTAGGAGTCTTAACACTGCTGAAGATATGGGGAGAAAGGGGACCACTAGCTAGTTAACAGGTCACAACCATACAAGAATGGGACACCAGAACTATATGTGGGTATAAGGTGACCCATGTCCTTAGCCATCAGAGCAAGTTTCAGTAGCAAAGAAGAAAGCCACCATTTGTAGTAAATGGCCAAGCCTTGGGGTCATATGATTTCAGAGTAAGTGATGGGGTATGTACAATACCAGTGTCCAATGTCACAACATGGGGAACAGATGCACAGGAGGCCGAAAGCAGAGCTAACACTGGGGTAGATGTTCTTCCTGTTTCACTGTTGCAGTCATCACACTTGGGTTATCTGCCTGCAGGTATCCCTCAGTCAGCCCAAATACCAGAGACTTAGTATTTCTGCGTCGGATGCTGTCGCTCCAGGACTGACGTCAGGTCAGCAGTGGTATAAAAACAGACAGCTGACACCATTACATCAGTCTTTCTTGCTGAGGAGCCAGAAGCAGTTCACAAGTGCCGGTCGGCCGCTACCTGAGTTTTCTTTTACAAATTGAATCATCCTGAAGTCTTCTACAGCTAAGTACCCTGTGGGGGATCCTTTTTTCTTGCTCTAACCGATGTCAGAAAAAGTTAATAATTGTCTTGCCTGTAGAAAGCAAATACCACACCGAGATTCTCATTCTTACTGCGTCACCTGTCTAGGCCCAGACCACGACATACTTCGTTGTCAGTTTTGTGCCTTGTTCAATGCCTTAACCATTCGTCATCGGGCCCTTATTTCGCTAAATACTTTCGTTCTCGATCTCCATATTCCGAAATGGCTTTGGTAAGCCATCCGACTACCGATATTTCAAAAAAACATAAGGATAAAGACAGAGACAGATCTCACAGGTTCAAAGCTGCCAACGATACTTCTGTTAAGCTAGTCACCAGTTCGCTGGTACTCAGTGAGGCGCTTTCGCAGCCCCCTAATACCCGCTTCAATGGATTCGCAGGCCTGTACCGAGACCTGTTCAGAGTCTGTGTGCCACGAGACTCTTCTTTGACTATGGAACCGGCGGATGTCTCTAACTTGGACGGGTCCGGGGCCGCTGAGCAGGCACCACCTTCTGAGGAAGTTCTTCTTACTACCGATGTTTGGCACAAACTGACTACTTCAGTTCTGTCTAAAACTACCGAGTTTCTAAGGCCAAGAGTATGCGCTACGCCTGGAAAACCGACGACCAAAGCATATGCACCTGCTCTCTTGCCACAAAATAAAATGCTTAGAATGGCAGAAGACCTTATTATGCTGATTAGGGGAATTCAGCCTTCCCTGCTAAGAGAAAAAGGGACCAGTCCTCAGCAGCTTCAACAGACCAAGAGTCCGACAACTCTGAAGCTTCTGATTATGAAGACATGCCCTTATCTGCTTATGAGGATTCTGATGCAAAGAAATCCATTCCCTCTCCCTCTCCTCCAAAGATTTTTCTTTTGGTGAAACCTTACATACTTTAAGAGAGCATTTCCACTGGGAATGCCAAGACTATCCTCAGTCCAAAAAGAGACTCGGAGAATTTCTTGACTTGCCACAACACAGGCCTTTAGCAGTACCACCAGTCCTGGAAGTTGATGATGTCTTTATGTAATCCAGTCTTACTCCTGATACTTTACCCCCTGCCCCTAGGAAACCAGACAGGTACTACAGAGTACCTGACTCTCACAAATTTATTTTCAAAAATCCTACTGCTGACCCAGAGATCATTTCCCAGGGGCCTAAAGGTATCAAGGCAACTACAGCTAAGAATCACACCCCTTTGGACAGGGATTCCAGAGCTTTGGGCAGATGGGGTAAGAAAGTATATACCTCTGCAACTCTTGCCATTAGGGCTTTGAATTGTCAGTCTCACATGCTGAAGTACCAACAACATATTATGGAACTTGTTAAGCAAAAAATAGCTACCTCTACAGACTGTGCAGAAAATAAAGAACTGCAAGAGCTTATGCATTCTGCAAGCCAAGTCAGCAAGCATACATTGCAGTGTGGCTTTGAAGCCCTAGAAGCATCTTGCAGGGCAGCAGTCACTGGTTCTGTACTGAGAAGGCATGCTTGGCTTAAGGAGCAGACCTTCCCAGATCATGTCAAATCCAAGTTACTAGATGCTCCTTTGAACAAGGACAATCAGTTTGGCACCAAAGCAGAAGAGGTTCTTAAAAAAGATGGAAGAAAAGCTAAATCTATGCAGACATTCAAATAATTCTTGCAAGTACAGCCTCCTAGATTCAGTAGGCATTGCCCATCAAAACATTGGTCCTTTCCAGCCCCCTCAAGGCCATCTCAAACTAGACCCAGGGGAAACATATCCCCAGGCTACTGTCTCAGGGTATGCAGAGATCTAAGCAATGGAGTGCCTCCACCTCTAAAGCAGGGAGTGCTAAACCACCCCCTTACAGAAATAATTCCCAATGACTTCTCAACTTCACCCCCCTCCTCTGCCCAACTGCATGTGCCCATGCAAAAAATTGGATTCCCATCATCAAAGACCAATGGGTCCTCAGCATTGTATCCCAGGGGTAAAAATTTTACTTCCCCTCACTGCCAACCCCAAAAGGGTTCCCAGTCCTCCCTCTAAACCAGTGGGCAGAGGCTCAAAATCAAGTCCAATCGCTGCACTCCTTAAGGGCAATTCAACCAGTTCCTGCGGAACAGATAGGTCAAGGATTCTATTCCAGTCTTTTCCTGGTACCCAGAAAAGAGGGCGCTTGGCGCTCAATACTAGATCTTTCAATTCTCAACACCTTCCTGGTGGTACCAAAATTCAAACTGCTCACCCTGCAGCAGCTTCTACCTATGCTAGCCACAGATGCCTGGTTAGTCACCCTAGACTTAAAAGAAGCCTATCTGCACATCCGTATAAGGGAGTCATGTAGAAAATATCTACGCTTCAGGGCAGGATCTATGCATTATCAGTTCTCTGCAATTCCCTTTGGCTTATCCACTGCTCCCAGAGTATTCACAAAATGAAAATTACTTACTGCAGACAGAGAAATATTCAAATTTACCCATACTTGGATGACTGCCTGATTCAGGCAGACAGTCAGAAAATGCTGTTGCAGCACCTGACAGTTGTAAAAGAAATCAAAACTAGTCCCCAGTCAAAAGATTGTATTTCTGGGAGCAAGCTTGGACACAGCATCCCAGATGGCATTCCTCACTCCAGAAAAACAAGCCTATTTGAGAGGTTATTTTACTCAAATGACCACCAGAACCCAGCTATCTGCAAGGAAAATCCTGCAAGCCCTAGGATTCATGACCTCATGTATCCTATTAATTCCATATGCCAGTCTGCATATGAGGAAACTTCAATGGCACTTAAAAAGTCTTTGGTGCCAACATTCTCAGGACCTGGAAACTGTCATTCCCATAATACCCTGTCTAAGGACAGAGTTTCTTTGGTGGGCAGCAGCATGCAACCACAACAAGGGACTGCCCTTTACCCAACCCCACGCCACCCAGACCCTAACCACAGATGCATCAGACTATGCCTGGGGGGCACACATGGACGGCAAGTGCATTCAGAGCCACTGGAGCCCAAGTCAAATGCATCTGCACATCAACCAGAAAGAGATGCTAGCTGTGCAGCATGCTCTGACAGCTTTCAGATCCCTAATCTCACCAGGACACCTGCTAATAAAAACAGACAACACCACAGTTATGTGGTACATCAACAAGCAGGGGAGAACCCACTCTTACCCATTCTAAAGGCTAGCCATGGTCATGTGGAACATGGCCTTGGACATGCAGGTACATCTGCAAGCTCAATTCCTGCCAGGCAAACAAAACTCACTGGCAGATGATTTAAGCAGAAATCTCCTAGACCCACATGAGTGGCAACTAGAGCCATGTACCTTCAACCTCCTGATTCAGAAATGGGGGACCCCAGAGATGGATCTCTTTAATTCCCCCTGCAATCACCAGTTGAGAAGATTCTGCAACAGAACACCTCACAGCAGGGCCTGGAAAGTGGATGCCCTATCCTTCCAATGGGTAAATCTCTCAATCTGTGCCTTGCCCCCCCTGCCTCTCCTCTCAAGAGTATTGCTCAAGATAAGACAGGACAGACCAAGGACAATTCTGCTAAGTCTGTCACTGGTGCCACCCTGGCACCTACACCAGAATCCAACCCTGCTCTCTCACCAGGGAGGAACAGATCTTGCATCCGTAACTGCAAACCCTAAATCTTGCAGCCTGGCTTATTCCTTGAATTCTCCCCCAGTAACCAGCCTAAGCAAGCAGGTGCTGGATGTTATCCTTGAAGCCAGAAGACCCAGTACAAGGAAATACTATGCTGATAAGTGGAAAAGGTACTGCTTCTGGATTCAATGTAAGGGAGAGGACACAAATTTGCCCTCCCTGCCTCTAATCCTGGATTACTTAGCAGATCTACTCCACAGAGACCTATCTTTCACCTCCATTAAGATACATGCCTCTGCCGTTTTGGCTCATTACAACACTGAGCCTCCTCTCTTCTCTCACCCTCTTATCAAACAGTTCCTGAAAGGGGCAAACAACTTAAGGCCGCCAAAGAGAGCACCCACCCCTTCTTGGGACCTTAACTTTGTACTGGGAAAGCTCACTCTACCCACCTTTGAGCCTGCAGCATCAGCAGAGTTAAAATTCCTCTCTTGGAAAACAGCCTTGCTTCTGGCCATCACTTCAGCTAGAAGAGTGTCTGAGTTGCAAGCACTTATGGCTGTGGAACCCTTCATTATTTTCCATGCTGACAGGGTTTCCCTCAGGACAAACTCTTCCTTTATGCCTAAAGTGGTGTCCAGTATGGCTCTCAACCAATCTATTCATTTGCCTACCTTCTTCCCTAATCCTCAAAATAAAGGGGAAAGGATCCTGCACTCCCTGGACGTGCACAGGCAGCTCAGATTCTACCTTGGTAGGACTAAGCCCTTCAGAAAATCTGACCAGTTACTAGTCAGCTTTGCAACAGGGGCAGAGGGCAAGGCCATTTCAAAGAAAACAGTTTCCAAATGGATAGCACATTGCATCCATTTCTGCTATAAGCACTATGGGAAACCAACCCCTCAGGGGTCAGAACACATTCTACTAGGGCAACTTCTATCTCTACAGGATTCCTCAGGGGAGTCCCTACCAGGGACACCCTGGAAGCTGCTACCTGGACTTTTGCACACACCTTCACCAAGCATTACCACCTGCCTATCTTTTCCAAATCCAGAGCAGGTTTTGCAACAGCAGTCCTGCAAGGCATTCTAGCCAGCCCTAACTCTTCTTGACTGCCTCCACACTTCTTCAGCTTTGGGAGTCTACCCAAGTGTGATGACTGCAACAGTGAAACACAAAGAACATAGTACAGTTGTGTACACTTACCATAAATGTAGATGTTCGAGTGTATTCACTGTGGCAGTCCTGGTTTCCCTCCCTCCAGCCCCCTGGTTTTCTCTCTCTCTCTAAAAACTCTCTATGCCTTTTACTACCCTCCCTTTTTCAGGGGTATTGGTATTGGTATTTACTTTTTAATGGTGGTGTTTTCCCCCACCATAACTTAGCTCCCTGTTTGGGGGGCTCCTGACATTTGGGGCAAAAAAATTGATGTAATGGCATTGGCTGCCTGTTTTTATACCCCTGATGACCTGACATCAGTCCTGAAGCGACAGCATCTGATGCAGAAATACTAAGTCTCTGGTATTCGGGCCGACTGAGGGCTACCTGTAGGCAGATAACCCAAGTGTGATGACTGCAACAGTGAATACACTCAAACATCTACATTTGTGGTAACTGTACACAACTGTACTGTGTAGTTTGTCTGGCAGTAACAGCTGTAATACCTTCTGTACCAGGCTGTGTGTCACCATGAGTGGCAACAGCTGTACTACCTTCTGTACCTGGCTGTGTGTAACCACGAGTGTTGACAGCTGCACTACCTTCTGTACCTGGCTGTGTGTAATAACAAGTGATGACAGCTGTACTACCTTCTGTACCTGGCTGTGTGTAACAACAAGTGTTGATAGCTGCACTACCTTCTGTACCTGGCTGTGTGTGACCACAAGTGATGACAGCTACACTACCTTCTGTACCTGGCTGTGTGTAACCACAAATAATGACAACTGTACTACCTTCTGTACCTGGCTGTGTGTAAATACAAATGCATGGGGAAAGTAGAAATTGGGAGACCTAGCCACTGCCTACACCTCCAGCCAAGGCTGGTGATGTGACTATTTTGGGTGAGGATATTTAATAGCAGTGGGCCTGAATCTGAGCCACAGCACCTTAAAAGTATTAGACTTCTGATGGAAAGGATTACTTCAAGGGGAGAGTTAGGTGATAATACTGAGCCTGTATTTAAGGCACCACTGTCAGTCCATGCATAATTCAGTGGGTAAAATGTTAGTTAAACTTTAGCTAAGACTAACTGACTCCCTGTTGCTGAAAGAGTTTATTTTCCTCTTTGATGCCTTATTTATTAATTAATTAATTTATTTATTCCAATTTGGTGACCAGGGAGGTCCACTGGGCTCAAGAGCCCATTTTCAGTGGAGGCCCGGGGAGAAAAGCTCCACAATACAAAGTTACATTACATAGAGAATTACAAGAAAAATATTTGCATTGCAATCAACAGGTAGTATAACAATCAACAGGTAGTATAACAACCAACAGGTAGTATAACAACCAACAGGTAGTATAACAATCAACAGGTAGTATAACAATCAGCAGGTAGTATTACAGTCAAAACAGGTATCATTCAGTAAAGAAGCAAAACTATTAAAACATTTTTCAAGAGAAAGACAGGCATACAGCATAATGGCTGGATGTTACTGTTTAGTTACATTTATAATCTAAGTATATGAGAAAAATTAGGAAGGTATTAAGGTTAGCCAGGAGAAGAGGAGGAGCAGAGCTTAGGAGGTATGAGTTGAATAGTGCAGATGTTCATCGTGCATTACAGCTGCAGTAATTACATATGGGTTTTCAGCCGGCAGGCGGTCCCTCGGTCGGCCGAATTCCAAAGTCTTGGTCCGGCGTCGGTTGTTGTCGCGTACTCTTCTGACGTCAGGAAGGCTAGAGTATAAAAGACACAGCCGACGCCATCTTCTTCAGTCTTTTTTGCCGCGCGGTGCCCGAAGCAGAAGCAGTACGCAAAGAAAAGGACCGTCAGTCGAGAACTGCGGTCTCCACCGACACCACGCCGAAACAAGCTCCACGTGGGCCGGTTCTCAGTGAGACGCCTTTGCAGTCCCTGACTACCAACGACACTCCCTCGGCGGGGTCTTCTGTACCTGAGACCGCTGGTTCTTCGGTCCTTTCCCAAACTACAACCGAAGCCCCTGCCCATGTCGAATCCACCAATGTGGATAGATCTACATCCACCCATGGTGTATTTAGGCCTTCATCTTCATTCTCCATCAAGGCCTTTACAAAAGCCAAATCAGCCAAGCAACTTTCTAGGCCTACCTCACAAGGCCCAAGACCTGGGCCCACGCCTAAGAAGCACATGCTCAAAATGGCTGAAGACCTGATCACTCTTATCAGAGGCTCACAGGCCCCTCCGGACAAGAGACCCAGAGTAGAGGAGGATTCTCCTCCTTCTGACCAAGAATCCATTTTATCAGAACATTCTGATGCTGAAGAACAATCTTACTCACCCTTTGAGGATTCGGATGCAGAGCAGCCTATTCCTTCTGTATCCCCCCCTGAGGATTTTTCCTTTGGGGAAACTTTACACTCCTTGAGAGAGCACTTCCATTGGGAAGGCCAAGACTTTTCAGACTCCAAGAAAAGGCTTAGGGAATTCCTCTGGTTACCTCAGCATAGACCTCTGGCTATTCCGCCTGTTTTGGAGGTTTTGGATGATGTATACTCGGAGGCCTGTCTAAATCCTGATTCTCTGCCTCCTGCACCAGTTAAGCCGGATAGGTATTACAGAGTTCCTAATTCTCATCAGTTCCTCTATAAAGGCCATAATGCAGACCCTGAAACTATTTCTCAAGGTCCTAAAGGAATTAAGGCTTCCACGGCCAAGAATCCACTACCTGCGGAAAGGGAATCTAGGTCACTAGAAAGGTGGGGTAAGAAGGTTTACACCTCGGCCACCCTTGCCATGAGGGCCTTAAACTACCAGTTTCATATGATTAAATATCAGCAATTTCTGTTATCACAATTAAAAGCAAAAATGTCACAGCCTGAACAACCAGATTTAAAAGAGTTGCAGGATATGATGCATAGTGCTGAACAAGTGGGCAAGCACACTTTACAATGTGCTTATGATGCACTAGAGGCCTCCAGCAGATCGGCCACCACTGGAGCAGTCATTCGCAGACATGCATGGCTAAGGGAACAAAATCTTCCAGACCAGGTGAAAGCAAAAATTCTGGATGCACCGTTACATAAGGATGTCCTTTTTGGTGGTAATGCTGAGGATATTTTACGTAAAATGGAAGAAAAGGCAAAATCTATGCAAACTGTCAAAGCTTTCTTACAGGTTCAGCCACCAAGGTTCAGCAGGAATTGGCCGTCAAAAAACTGGTCCTTTCCAACCACTGACAAAGCCCAAAGAGGCAGATACAGACGCGGAAGGGGCAGAGGACAACCCCAAGGGTCCTACAGAGGCAGACAATGGCAATCACCAACACCAAGAAGTGGTGACGACAGTGCACAGCAGTACAGAAAGCAGACTCAATGACTCCCTCATTTCCATGCCAAGCAGAATTCAACTGGCAGCACCTTTGGGAGGAAAACTGGCACTATTTGCAAACAATTGGCATATTGTCACAACAGACAAATGGATTCTGGACATAATAAACAGAGGCTACAGATTTCATTTTCACACTCTTCCAGAAATGAGAGGCATGCCAAACCTACCACAAAATCAAAGGGTAGAGGCACAACTACAAATCGCAAAGCTCCTAAACATGAGGGCTATACAAAAGGTACCTACGCACCAACAAGCACAAGGTTTTTATTCAAGGCTTTTTCTGGTACCAAGAAAAGGAAGCGACTGGAGACCCATTCTGGACTTATCCATTCTCAACACATTTCTTCTAGTACCAAAATTCAAGATGCTCACATTACAGCAACTCCTTCCCATGCTGGGCAGGGGGTTTTGGCTGGTAACATTGGACCTCAAGGAGGCATACCTGCATGTCCCAATCAGACAAAGTTGCAGAAGATACCTCAGATTTCTTGCAGGTTCAAACCACTACATATTCTCTGCATTGCCCTTTGGCTTATCTACTGCGCCCAGAGTATTTACCAAGTGCCTGGCATCAGTGATTGCATACTGCAGACTTCAAGGGATACAAATTTACCCTTATCTGGACGACTGCCTGATCCAAGCGGACAGCAAACACGTACTTCTCAAACATCTGGCATATGTGACACGCTTACTGCTTTCTCTGGGATACACCATCAACAAGGAGAAATCAAAGCTAACACCCTCTCAGAAAATTACCTTCCTGGGTGCCAACTTGGACACAAACACCCAGATGGCTTACCTAACAAAAGAAAAACAAGGGCAACTATCTCATTACTTCAAAATACTTGCAAAAAGTACCAGGCTTACTGCAAGGAAAATCCTGCAGGCTCTGGGATTCATGGCATCTTGCATTCTTCTAATCCCATGTGCAAAGCTGCACATGAGGAAACTTCAATGGTACCTAAAAAATCTATGGTCTCAACACAGTCACAGCTTAGAAGTGGAGATTCCAATAATTCCCTGTCTACAAAAGGAATTCATATGGTGGGCCCAAGCATGCCAAGTAAACAAAGGCCTCCCATTCTGCAAGCCTCAAGCTACACAAGTCATAACCACAGACGCCTCAGATTACGCCTGGGGGGCGCACATGAAGGACAGGTGCATTCAGGGCAGATGGCCCAAAACAGAAAAGCACCTTCACATCAATCAAAAAGAAATGCTGGCAGTAATAAATGCAATTTCAGCGTTCAGAGAATTCCTGCATCCAGGACAACTGCTCATAAGAACAGACAACACCACAGTAATGTTTTACATAAACAAACAAGGAGGGACTCATTCATACCCCTTGTGCAGACTAACCATGACTCTTTGGAATCTAGCTCTGGAAAGACAAATAGAACTCCAGGCTCAGTACCTGCCAGGAATGGAAAACACACTGGCAGACACTCTGAGCAGGCATATGACAGATCCTCACGAATGGAAGCTACATCCACACGTATTCATGCAGATTGTTCAAGCGTGGGAAGGCCAGACATAGACCTATTTGCCTCCCACAAAAATCATCAATTAAAAAAGTTTTGCTCAAGGACCTCCCACCCAAAGGCTTGGAAAGTGGACGCCCTCTCATTCACATGGACAACTTGGTCAGTTTATGCATTCCCACCAATACCTCTGCTGCCCAAGGTGCTTTTGAAAGCAAGAACAGACAAGCCGAGGATGATACTGATTGCTCCAGATTGGCCGAGACAACATTGGTACCCACTATTGAGGAGCCTAACACACACTCCTCCGTGGCCCCTGCCTCTAACACCTCTACTGCTGACGCAGAACAATTTCAAAACCCTACACAGTCAGCTGAAAACTCTCAGTCTAGCTGCATGGAAAATTCCTTAACTTCACATCAGACACTACTCTCCAAAGAAGTGCAGGATGTCATTTTGGAGGCTAGAAGACCATCTACAAGAAAAGCTTACTCCCCAAAATGGAAGCGGTTTTGCTGTTGGAATGAAGAACGAGGACAGGATCCTAGAAAATTAAACCTGCCTCAGATTTTACAGTACCTAACTGAACTTTTGAGCAAGGGACTTTCCTTTCCTCAATCAAGATACATGCCTCAGCAATCTCTGCAGAATTCAATATGGATCCTCCTTTATTCTCACACCCACTACTACGACAGTTCCTCAGAGGGGCTAAGAACATAAGGCCTCCAAGGAAACAACCAGTGCCAGCTTGGGACCTTAACTATGTACTGGAAAAATTGACATTGCCTCCCTTTGAACCAGCTGCTTCAGCAGAATTACAATATTTGTCCTGGAAAACAGCTTTTCTCCTGGCCATCACTTCAGCTCGTAGGGTATCTGAGTTACAGGCCCTCATGGCGGTGCAGCCATACCTCATATTCCATCAGGACAGGGTTTCCCTGCATACTAACCCTTCCTTTATGCCTAAAGTAGTATCTAGGGTAGCCCTAAACCAGGCCATACACCTTCCTACCTTCTACTCTAATCCTCAAAACAAAGGGGAGAGGCTGCTTCATTCTTTAGATATCCATAGGCAGCTACGTTACTACTTGGACAGAACCAA
This sequence comes from Protopterus annectens, assembly GCF_019279795.1. Taxonomy (NCBI): domain Eukaryota; kingdom Metazoa; phylum Chordata; order Ceratodontiformes; family Protopteridae; genus Protopterus; species Protopterus annectens. The sequence goes on from NC_056739.1 coordinate 1,154,971,060, forward strand.
GCCATTCAGAAAATCAGACCAACTCCTAGTTTCCTATGCTGTGGGGGGTCAAGGGAAACCTGTAACTAAACAGACCATTTCCAAGTGGATTGGTCACTGCATACGCTTCTGTTATTCCTATCATGGAAAGCTCGTACCTACTGGTATCAGATCACACTCCACTAGGGCCACAGCCACCTCTACAGCCTTCCTCAGAGGAGTGCCTACTAAAGATATCTTGGAGGAAGCCACTTGGAGTTCTGTACATACCTTCACAAAGCATTACCATCTGCCTTTATACTCCAGAACAAGAGCAGGTTTTGCCATTGCAGTTTTGCAGGGCATTCTAGCTCAACCCAGTTCCGTATAGTACCTACCACCCTATACATAGCTTTGGGATTCTACCCATATGTAATTACTGCAGCTGTAATGCACGATGAACATAGTACAGTTTTGTACCTACCATAAATGTAGATGTTCGAGGGCTATTACAGCTGCAGTACAGGTTTCCCACCCTCCTTCCCCTTTTGGTAAGACCTTGGGGTTTGAATACCTATTCATACCTGCTGACTGGGTTATCCTACTATGTTTTATTTGCTTACTTTTGTGTATTACACTAATTTATGTATTGCCTTCCTTTTGGGGGCACCTGACATCTGGGGCAAGAAAGACTGAAGAAGATGGCGTCGGCTGTGTCTTTTATACTCTAGCCTTCCTGACGTCAGAAGAGTACGCGACAACAACCGACGCCGGACCAAGACTTTGGAATTCGGCCGACCGAGGGACCGCCTGCCGGCTGAAAACCCATATGTAATTACTGCAGCTGTAATAGCCCTCGAACATCTACATTTATGGTAGGTACAAAACTGTACTTTACATTTCCTGTGAAGAAACAGGTAAGAATGAAGCTGTGTTTTGAAGGTGTGTGTATTGTCACAGGTCCTCAGAGTAGAGGGCAGGGCATTCCATTTTTTGGCTAGGGAAAAGGAGAGGAGAAGCTGACCAGCTGGGCACTTGGGTTTTTGGATGGTTATAAGGTTTTGTTGTGTAGATCTAAGGGGTCTAAGGGGGGGTATATGGTTGTAGGATATTAGATAATGCAGGGCAGCTAGTAGGTTGGAATAGTAATTTGTGGGCTGTGACGATTTGGAGGAAGACAAGTTGATTAGGGAGTTCAAGCCAATTTAAAGAGTGTAGGGAGGTGCAGTAATGGGAGGAGGATTTTTGCCTTGGTAGCGAATCTGGAGATTTTGTTGTAGCATACTTCCAGTTTGGAGGTGAGGGTGGAAAACAGATTGGTAAGCAGAGGAGCACCATACAAAAGAGAGGGGAGGAGATAGGTAGTGGCCAAAGTTTGTCTGGTGGAGGGAGTGAGGAAGTGGTTGTTTCTGTAGAGTAGGCTAAGTTTTATGTGGGTTTTCTTGATGTTAAGTTGGATGTGACTATTGAATTTTAAGTGTTCATCGATAGTGACCCCCCAGGAGTTTGGCAGAGGGAACGACTTCGATAATGGAATTGTTAAGGCTGGTAATTTGAAGTGAGTTTTTATCAATAGGAGTGGATTTTGAGGGAGTGAATAGAAGAGTCTTAGTTTTCTTAGCGTTTAGTGAGAGGTGGTTTTGGTGCATCCAGTCTTCAGTAGTTGAGAAGGCAGTTTGAGTTTGAAGATCAGATAGGTTAGAGGCACAGCAGATCAAAATGGAATCGTCTGCGTATTGGACAATTTTGGTATTGGGTATGGCTTTGTAGAAATATTTAATAAAGATGTTAAATAGCAAAGGGCCTATAATGGAAACTTGGGATACTCCTGTAGGGGTGGCGAGGAAAATGGAGGAGGCCTGGCCCCATTTGACAGCTTGGGACCTGTCAGAAAGATAGCTGGAGAACCAGGAAAGTGGTTTTTGGGAGATGTGTTGATTCGATAGATGATTTAATAGATGGGTGTGGGAGATGGTATCGAAAGCTTTAGATAAGTCTAGTAGAACAGCTGAAACTATGTTACCAGAGTCTCGAACTAGATTGACAGAATGTAATAAGGATAGAAGGGCTGTGTTGGTACTGTGTCCAGGGCGGAAGCCGTGTTGGGTAGGAGAGACTAGCTGGTGTTCAGTAAGGAATGACATGAGCTGCAGGTGTATGCATTTTTCAGGAAGTTTAGAGATTGGTGAGAGGATGGCTATAGGGTGTAAATTGGAAAGATTACAGTTTTTACCACCCTTGTGGAGTGGTAGATTAAATGCAGACTCAAGTAGTGATCTATTTATCAGGATGCTGATAGGGAGAGCAATACCGTCGGAGGCAATTTTTAAGAAGGAGGAAGGAATGTTGTCGGGGGCATTGGTGCAAGGTTTACGTTTGGAGAGAAGGTGGATACAGGTTTAAGTTCAAAAGTAGGGGGTGTAGGAGAGGAGGAGGAGAAATACGTTTCTAATTAATGATCACAGCATTACCATGCAGAAAGTAATACCTTCTTTCCAGTACATTTTGAGTTATCAAGAGTTATACTTGGTGGAATACCTTACTTCCTTGTACTGGTGAAAGAGCATTGTCCAAAATTCAGTCTGCCATGTGGAATTCCCTTCCAGATGAAGTCAAACTTTAGTGTGTAATCAAATGTTAGTCATTTCAGTTTCTGACTAACGTACATACCTGCACCTGTTATACAGATACTGGGTAATCCTTCCTCTAGATACTGTCTTCTTTGCCTCTTCAACTTTGTCTGCTTTTTAGTGCATACACCAGGTCCATAATTGCATGTTATGCATTTATATTATATGATCTGTTGTTCCTGCACGTGACATTTGTCTGGTGTACTTTCTCCAGCTTGCAAATATTGTACATATGAACTGCATTTTGAGTACATAAAACTCCTGTTGAGACTGCACGTCTGCAATTTTCTTAATTAGTAATAATTTATGTCTTTAAGTTTACATGCCCTTGCTTGTTTTGCTGTTTGTGATTTGCACATAGTTATTTAATACAACTGGGTGCAATTTGTAGGTACAGTATACAGTATGTAAAGATATTGCCTGGAAAACAAAGTGTACAAAGTGCTGGTGACATTCAAACAATAGTTATACAAAGTCTGGCAAAAATAATTTGTCACTGAGCACTGCAGATGTGTGGTACTCAGTAAATAAGTGGTTGTGCTCAAAGCAACTCAGTACACAGCAGCAGTATATATGCTGCAGCCCCACTTAGCAACTTCTGCGAATTCACTAACAGTAAACATAAAGTTCAACAGTCATGAGTCCAAACTGCTGTACAGAGCCCCTGCCACACAGCTTGAGATTGTCAGTAGTGCCATAAGGCACCTGGACTGGAGATACACAATGCTTTGTCCACAGGAAAAAAAAAACATTGTTGAAGCTGTTAGGATAGTATCTTCTGTGACCTCTGTTCCAACCACAGACATGCTACAATTAAAGGCCATGGAGCATCTGCACTATAACATGTATGTAAACTACATCTACACTGCAAATTAAGTTGTGTGTGCCTGTTTTGAAATGAACTCCACAGAAACAAGATCGACTTTCAGGAAACAAGTGGCACATTCTGCATTGGGCCCATAAGTAACCATTTTGGGTGCACAGTAGAGTAACTGTCCACGCAAAAGGAATGTCTATACAAGTTGTTGTAGACCGTTCCTGGGAATCAGCAGCTACACTAAGTGTACACTGTTCTGAGTGAGCAGACAACACAAACATAACTCACTTTCTTCATCCTGATTTTAATTTTAGTTTTCCTACTTATTTTCTTGCAGCCTTAAATATTAAGAGAGATTCATAAAATTACCACAAAGTGTAGACTACATGTACACTTAGTGTAATATTTCTGAGTGATTACAAAGCACAGAAAATGTGGTAGTTATGTTCTTGAATACAGATCATGTACACTTAGGGTACACAGTGTAGGCATTAATGAATCTGGCCCTATATTTTCCCCAACCTTGTACTGCATTTATAAGACATTGGTGATGTTGCTGTGTTTATTTGAAATAAAGTATTGGTCCAGTAGACAGTGTGTACAGTGTTTGTAGTACCATTCTGTTTTCACCATGTTGCTGCACATGTATACATGGCCTTGGAACATAATACACTCCTACCTCTGTGTAAGTGTGCAACACTGATTTTGTGTTGTGTGTGTGTGTGTGCGTGTGTGTGCTTGTGTGTGTGTGTGTGTGTGTGTGTGTGTGTGTGTGTGTGTGTGTGTGTGTGTGTGTGTGTGTGTGTGTGTGTGTGTCTATTGACCTGATGCCAAAAGACTTGCTGTCAGTGTAACTGACCACTTACATGGACTCTTTTGGAATCTGCCACCGCACACTCACACCTGTGTGTGTGTCTGCGTGTGTTTTTCTATTTGTGTCTTTGTTTACATCACATTGTCTGAGTCTGAAAATGTGCCTCCTCTGCTTTCATGCACAAATGTTGTAGTGCCTGCTCAAGATTCACTGCCTGACGTATTTTGCACTACTGCTTGTCTAACATTAATGTTACTGTGCACATCTACCACCGTTCCACCGTAGGGCACATGGCATAGCATTCTGTGTGCATTGGATATGAGAATCAATGTTCAATGCTTCATTTCTCATGTAGGGCACATTGGGTTATGCCAGTGCAGTATGCGTCTCATGTGGTGCATGATGGTTTTCACTATGTTGGCTGCCCAGTTCAATTCACAAGTCAAACATCAACTGAGCCAGCATACCACACACTTCATGCAACTTCTGGTACACAGGTATACTAGTTTCATGAACATCTTTATTATTCGGTATATTTTACATATTTGCATGTAGTATGCTTGGCATAATAAACAGGTTACAACCCATATAGCATTAATAAAGTAATTCTGCCTTTCCAGTATTTAAGGATTACTGATCTGTTTATAACTGCCCTACTTTTAAGTAATCTAGATCTGTGTTACTATATATGTTTGCAGTTTCTCCTAACTAGTTGCATTCATAATCATTTTAGCCTTGAGTGCCATGCATTATACCTAACTCATATGCAGTTAGATATTCAAATTTATTATTCTTTATCTTGCATATGTATGTAGTAAACACTAATTTCTAGCTTTGTTTTTTTCAGAATGGCTGACTGATAGAAAAATGCAAAGCTGTTTCATGAGTACATGGTAGAGCTGTTAGTAGATGTAGGAATATAAATAGACTCAAATTCAAAGATTCAAAGTAAACGTTATTGTCATTTAGGACTACACATGTGTAGACATAAATGAAATTACGAGTATCAGCTCACCATGAGAGCACAGAAGAAGCATAGGATACAACAAATACAAAGTAAGAAATATCAAGTAAAGGAATTAGAGACTAATGTCTATGTCCCAAGAACGTAAGAAAAAGCTAACACCCCTATGTAGTCATATAAATACTGTATTGTAGCAGCATGACAAGTAAGGTTGATTATTGCACATGAACTAAAATTATCACACTTCTTGTATATTACATAAAGCAACAGGCAATTGCACTTGAATGTAAATATATAACTAAGTAAATAAATAAATATTGCACATTTGTGATGGAGTCACTAGGGCTGGTGTCTGAGTTAACAAGTCTCATTACCGTTGGGTAGAAGCTGTTAATGAATCTGGAGGTCCTACAGTGAATACTGTGGTACCCCCTGCCAGATGACAGTTGAGTAAACCACCCGTGCGCAGGGTGTGAGGAATTATTAAGTATTTTGTTGGCTCTTTTAAGGCTCCTTGCTGTGAATAGCTGTTGAATTGATGGTAGACTGGTGCCCATGATTTTCTCAGCAACTGTCACTACTCTATGTAGCTTCTTCCTTTCAGCTACTGTACAGTTCCCAAGCCAAACAGTGAAGTTACAGGTGAAAATGCTCTCAATAGCTCCTCTGTACAAGGTGGAGAGAACAGTAAGTGGGAGCGTTTATCTTTTGAGCCTTCTCAGAAAGTGTACACATTGATGGGCCTTTTTAACCAACTGATCAGTATTCACAGTCCAGGAGAGATCCTCTGAAATGTGTACTTCTAGAAATGTTGTAGTTTTAACTCTTTCCACCTCTTCACCATTAATATTGAGTGATGAGTAGGCAGTTGACCTTTTCCTTAAATGAGTAATGATTTCCTTTGTTTTATTGACATTCAGGTCTAGGTTGTTTCTCACACACCAGTCAATCAGAGAGTTAAAATAGTTGTCTGAAACTGCATTTGTCAACTGCTGTAAAGATATGCTTATTTGTGGGGGTGCAGCAGTCCCACATGCACACATAGGCACACTCCCTCTTCACGTTTTTACATTACCTGATCAAATGTTAAGGTTAGCAAATACCTAAACGTCGAACTGGTAATATCGAAAAATTAAAATAGCAAATGGCGATTTAATGTAGGGAATGAATTCCCTTGGCCGCAAAAAAATAAATAAATAAACCAAAATGCCCCCACCAAAGTGGCCCCCACACCCCCCTAACTAAATATACCAACTCCAAGATCGTTCTACAGTGGGGAAAGGGGCAAAATCCACATAACGGCCAAGAGAATTCTTTCCCTGCATTAAATCGGCCATTCGTGGTTTTTTGCTTTCGCTATTACCAGATCGACTTTTTGGTATTCGCTAACCTAAACATTCGATCAGGTAATAGTAACCCCTCTTCCCTTTCTATTCAAATAATCAAGAACAGAGTTACCAAAACATGGGGATTAGGAGACATCCCTCCTTTGCAGTGTTCAGATGAAAAAAGTTATTTGAAGGAGTGGCTGAAACTCACAGTTCGTGTAAACAGTTTTTGGCAGGAACATTTGCTTAGTTGATTACTAATAACTGATATACTCTGGTTTGTATATTAATTCTTTAATGTACTTTAATTTGCATTGTATTATAAATTGCTCTCTAGTAGATTTACATAATGCCAAGGACGTGTCCAAAAAATCTTTGGACTAGGTTTTTTACTTAGTAAACTATAAATAAATATGGTGCATAATCTTTATTACCAATAAAGTGTTTGAGACAGTGTGGTACATTATGCAGTTTCAGTGCTTTAGGAATTTTTAGCTTTGTTTTTCATAAAGATTGACAGATGGAAATGTGCAAATCTGTTTCCTGAGTAAAAGTAATACTCATTATGGAGAAGTGGAAATGTTTACATATAATCAATATGTAACATATTGGGTGTAATACTGGGAGAATGTAGTAAGTCTGTAGTATTTTTTTCCTTAGTCAGGGACTGGGCGTACTAGTTATAAAAGCACTTGCAATGCTTGCAATCCACATGTTGTCCATTTTGTCTCATAGTGTCACCTTTTTAAGAAAAACATATTCACAAATCAGTACAGTGACAAAAGTAATTTTACTGTTCATCTGTGGGTATGGTTTGAAATAAAAGGTTTTGTTTTAACACATTTTTCTTTTCAGTGTCAGTTTTGTTTATATTGTATGGTCTAAAACCATCCTCATGATTTTCTGTCATAAAGCACAGTGATAAAACTGTCCTTGCTCTTTTACTAGAGAATGTCAGATAAGAGGCGATTGGAATGCAAGGCTGGAAATTTTCATGTTTTAATAATTCACAGTTCAGCAAGGTCACCTCCACACACAAAATTCTTCTGTTTGTTTATGATGAATATGTCAACAATGTTTTGTTTCCTGTACTTCCTGACCTCTTGTAATACTCTGCATTTTTTGTTTTATTCTTTTATTGAAATATTATAGTTTTGTTGGATATGGTGTACAGTGGCGATATTTTGTTTGTCGTATTATGTACTTAGGTCCATAGGTTCATAGATTATTACTAAGCTAACTGCCCTTGTGAGCCATTTTAAGCCTAGCCAATTATCCCATGTAAGACTCAAACCCTGAACTTTGTGTTTGTAAACACCTTAAACCATTAGGCCACCCTCCCAACTAATTATTTATATTTAGATGTATGTACAGCTATATGTGTGTTTGTATATACATACATATATATATATATATATATATATATATATATATATATACATGCACACACACACACACACACACACACACACACACACACACAGATGTTCATCGTGTTACACTGCTGCAGTCATTACACTTGGGTTCCTCAGTCGGCCTGAGTTCCAAGGTCTTGGTCCGGCGTCGGTTGCTGTTGCCTCCTTCCTGACGTCAGTGCGACAGGGGTATATAAGATGCAGCCGACGCCATATTCTTCAGTCTTTCTTGCTGCGCGGTGCCCGAAGCAAAAGCAGTTCGCAAGTGCCGGTCGGCTGACTCCTGAGATTTTCATTCTGAATCCAGAACTGAAATCTTCTACAAAGCTAAGTACCCCGTTGGGGAAATTTTTTCTTGCTTCAGACCGATGTCAGTAAAAGTTAATAACTGTATTTCTTGTGGGAAGCAAATACCTCATAAGGATTTCCATTCCTATTGTATCCCATGCTTAGGCCCAGACCACAATGTCACTGGTTGTCGGTTTTGTGCTAGGTTTAACAAGCACACTATTAAATGTCGGTTTGATTTTGCCCGACATTATTTTGGCAGAAAATTCAATTACACCATGCCGTCGGAACTTCTGATGACCGGAATACATAAAAAGCGCAAAGACAAGGATAGGCATCTGAGGCCCAAAACTGATGACAAAGCCTCTTCTAGGCCAGTCGCCGGTTCTCCGGTTTTCAGCGAGGCACCTTCGCAGCCCCTGACGATCGCTTCTGTAGAGCCACAGGCCACCTCTGACTCCCACGTGGAGATGGCTGGGCCTTCGGACGCACAAGATTTTCAGCCTACCTAAACTAACCTTTCAGAGGGATCCGGAGTAGCTGAACAACCCGTAGCTTCAGAGGGTGTTTTCAGACCTACTCAGTTAAGCATTAAATCTTCTGCTAAGTCTAAACCTCCTTTAAAAACAAAGAAACAAATACAGCATTCTCCAGGACAGGCCTCCATGCCTAAGAAACAAATACTCAAAATGGCCAAAGACCTAATCACTCTGATCAGGGGGTCCCATCCCCCTCCTGATAATAGGCCTAGACAGGATGCAGACTATGACTCATCCGACCAGGTATCTATCTCTTCAGATTCATCCTCAGACCTAAGATACTCTTTACCCCCTTATGAGGATTCTGATGCTGAGGAATCAATTCCATCAGCCTCTCCGCCTGAGGACTACTCTTTTGGGGAAACCTTACATACCATGAGGGAGCATTTCCATTGAGAAGGCCAGGATTACTCAGAATCCAAGAAAAGGTTCAGAGACTTCCTTTTATTACCTCAACACAGATCCCTTGGTATTCCCCCAGTGTTAGATATTGTGGATGATGTGTTTACTGAATCCAGCTTAAATCCTGATTCTTTACCTCCAGCCCCAGTTAAGCCTGACAGATACTACAGAGTCCCTGACTCACACAAATTTCTTTATAAAAGCCCTGTTGCTGACCCTGAAACTATTTTTCAGGGACCCAAAGGGGTTAAGGCCTCATCAGCAAAGAATCCAGTCCCCTCTGACAGAGATTCCAGAGCATTAGACAGATGGGGGAAGAAAGTATATACTTCTGCAACTTTAGCAATGAGGGCCTTAAAGTGCCAGTTTCACATGCTAAAATATCAGCAATTTTTGATGTCTCAGTTGAAACAAAAAATGCTTCCAGATTCAGATCCTCCTAATTTTAAGGAAATGTAGGATTTATTGCATGCAGCTGAACAAGGGGAAAAACATACTTTGCAATGTGGTTTTGATTCTTTAGAGGCCTCCTGTAGAGCAGCAGTTACAGGTTCTGTCATTAGAAGACATGCTTGGTTAAAAGAACATACGTTACCAGATCATGTTAAAGCAAAACTATTGGATGCACCTTTGCAGCAGGATGTGTTATTTGGAGTTAAGGCAGAAGAGGTATTAAAGAAAATGGAGGATAAGGCAAAATCTATGCAAATGGTGAAGGATTTCTTACAGGTTCAGCCTCCTCGATTTAGCAGAAATTGGCCAACAAAGAATTGGTCCTTTCCAGTTACAGACAGACCTCAAAGGGGAAGATACAGACGTCCAAGAGGTAGAGGTCAACCACAAGGCCCTTACAGGCCTCGACAATGGGGTGCATCAGGCCAGAAAGAAGGGGAAGACAGGCCCCAACCATATAAAAAACAGCCCCAATGACTTCCCACTACAGCTGCCAAACAGCTCTCTCTTGGCAGCCCCCTTGGGAGGTAAACTGGCACTTTTCTATCACAATTGGCATATGATCACCAAAGACAAAGGGGTTCTCAACATTGTATCTCAAGGTTACAGGTTCCACTTTCGCACTCTGCCAAGGTTAAAAGGAATGCCAAATCTGCCACCAAATCAATGGACAGAGGCTCAAAAACAAATTACAGCACTTTTGGACATGAGAGCTATTCAAAAGGTACCACCACAGGAGCAAGGACAAGGATTTTACTCAAGACCCTTTCTGGTACCCAGAAAGGACAACACCTGGAGGCCCATTCTGGATCTTTCTACTCTAAACACTTACCTGGATGTTCTGAAATTCAAAATGTTGACACTACAGCAGCTTCTTCCCATGCTGGGCAAGAAAGCTTGGCTCGTAACCTTGGACCTCAAGGAGGCATACCTGCATGCCCCTATCAGACAAAACTACAGAAGATACCTCAGATTCATAGCTGGTTCAATGCACTATCAGTTCTCTGCACTGCCCTTTGGCTTATCTACTGTGCCCAGGGTCTTCACAAAGTGCCTGGCACCAGTAATTATATTTTGCAGACAGAAAGGAATTCAAATTTATCCATACCTGGACGACTGCCTGATTCAAGCAGAGATCAAGGACATTCTTCTAAAGCATCTGGCATTTGTAAAAAAGTTATTAAGTTGCCTAGGGTACACAGTAAACGAAAAGAAATCAAAGCTAGTGCCCTCACAAGAGATAATATTCCTGGGTGCCAGCTTGAATACAACGGCCCAGATGGCTTATCTCATGCCAGACAAGCAAGGACAACTGACTCAATATTTTCAATTGATGGCAACAAGAACCCAACTCCCTGCAAGAAAAATTCTGCAGGCCTTGGGTTACATGGCATCTTGCATACTACTAATTCCATATGCCAGACTGCATATGAGGAAACTACAATGGTACCTAAAGAGTGTCTGGTCTCAACAGTGTCAAAGTTTGGAAACAGTTATACCACTAATTCCTTGCCTTCAACAGGAGTTTCAATGGTGGGCTCAAGCTTGTCACCTCAACAAGGGACAGCATTTTACTCAACCCACAGCCAGGCAAACACTGACAACAGATGCATCGGATTACGCCTGGGGAGCACACATGGCAGGAAAATGTATTCAGGGCAAGTGGCCCGCAGAACAAAGGCATCTTCACATCAATCAAAAAGAGATGCTAGCTGTACAAAATGCCCTTATAGCCTTCAAGGACCTTCTGCATCCAGGACAACTACTACTAAAGACAGACAACACCACAGTTATGTGGTACATAAACAAGCAAGGGGGCACTCACTCTTATCCCCTCTGCAGACAAGCCATGACCTTGTGGAATACAGCTCTAAATTATCAAGTTCATCTGCAAGCACAATTCCTGCCAGGAGAGAAAAACACACTGGCAGACGACTTAAGCAGAAACATCATGGATCCCCACAAGTGGGAATTGAATCCACAAATATTCAGAGTGATAACACAAAAATGGTGGAGCCCGAACATAGATCTGTTTGCATCCCCAATGAAATGCCAGCTACAGAAATTCTGCACAAGGACTTACCATCCACAAGCATGGAAAGTGGATGCCCTCTCATTCAGCTGGAAAAACCTACAAGTATATGCTTTCCCACCACTACCTCTCCTTCCAAAGGTACTCGTAAAACCAGGCAAGAAGAGCCAAAGATGATCCTGATTGCCCCAGACTGGCCACGCCAGCACTGGTAGCCAATCTTAAAGAACTTAGCACAAAGACTACCCTGGATTTTTCCTCAAATCCCACATCTTTTGACTCAGCACAACAATCAGATACTACACAGCCAGCTAAAGACTTTAAACCTGGCTGCATGGAAGATTCCTTAGACAAGCAAGCAATGCCTCTCTGTAAAGCTGTTATGGATGTCATTCTGGAGGCCAGAAGGCCTAGTACCAGGAAAGCCTATTCGGATAAATGGAAGAGATTCTGTGCCTGGAACCAGGCTCACAGCCTTGACCCTCTTGTCCCAAATATTCCTCAGATACTACAATATTTATCTGAGATGCTGGACAAAGGCCTATCCTTTTCATCCATCAAGATCCACGCCTCTGCCATCTCTGCTCATTACAATGCGGATCCACCAATTTTCTCTAATCCCTTGCTAAAACAGTACCTCAGAGGGGCTAAAAACATAAGACCGCTCTGTAGAGCGCCTACTCCAACTTGGGACCGCAACTTCGTGTTGAAAAAATTAACATTACCTCCTTTTGAGCCAGCTAACACAGCAGATTTAAAATATATCTCTTGGAAAACTGCTCTGCTCCTGGCAATAACATCAGCACGAAGAGTTTCAGAATTACAGGCACTAATGGCAGTGGAACCTTTCATCATTTTCCACCAAGACAGGGTGTCTTTAAGAACTAACCCTATGTTTATGCCAAAGGTGGTATCAAGTGTGGCTCTAAACCAAACTATTCACTTGCCAACTTTTTATCCAAATCCACAGAATAAAGGGGAGAGACTACTGCATTCTTTGGACATACACAGGCAGTTACGCTTCTACTTGGACAAAACCAAAGCTTTCAGAAAATCTGAGCAATTATTGGTAGCATATGCTGCAGGAGCGCAAGGAAAAGCCATTTCAAAACAGACTATTTCAAAATGGATAGGACACTGTATACGTTTCTGCTATACACACCATGGGAAACCTGTACCTAACAGCATTAGATCTCACTCCACCAGGGCAACAGTCACTTCAACTGCCTACCTCAGAGGAGTACCTACCAAGGACATTTTGGAAGCAGCAACTTTGAGTTCTGTACATACCTTCACCAAGCATTACCATCTGCCTCTATACTCTAAATCCAGAGCTGGCTTCGCCACTGCAGTGCTGCAGGGCCTTATAGCCACCCCTAATACCTTATAGAACCAGCCACCCTACCTCAGCTTTGGGATTCTACTCAAGTGTAATGACTGCAGCAGTGCAACATGATGAACATTGTACAGTTTTGTACCTACCATAAATGTAGATGTTCGAGTGTATACACTGCTGCAGTCCAGGTTACCCTCCCTCCTTCCCCTCTTACTTGCTGGTACGTACCTATGTCTTCTACCCTTTACTACCTATGGGGAGTATTTGCTGATAACTAAAAGTTGTTGATTGCTTTTCTTATGTATGTTTTATTAGCAATTTGAATTGCCTACCTTTTTGGGGGCACCTGACTTCTGGGGCAAGAAAAACTGAAGAATATGGCGTTGGCTGCATCTTATATACCCTGTCGCACTGATGTCAGGGAGGAGGTGACAGCAACCGACGCCGGACCAAGACTTTGTAACTCAAGCCGACTGGGGAACTGCCTTACGGCAGGATAACCCAAGTTTAATGACTGCAGCAGTGTGTGCACTTGAACATCTACATTTATGATAGGTACAAAACTGTACTTTTTATGTACATATAAAGCCACACACAAAATTCCTGATATATGTTTATAACACAACCTTAGTTTTCTTCTATGATCAGCACAAATTCTTCATGGTACGATCAGACCATAAATTAATTTCACTGGATGTCCACATCCCGACCCCACCCCCAGCCCAGAAAACCACAGTGAAAAACTTCTCAAAAGCGAACTTCTCACTTCTCAAAACCGAAGTGGAATCCTTCAAGGCCCCAGGGCCAGTGGAAACTACGGCCCAAACTGCAGAATCCTATATAAACACATTCTACGGACATCTCCAGGAATGCATGGATCATGCTATCCCAAAGAAAACCAAGACCCAATCATCCAAAGGCAGGCGTCCAGTCTGGTGGACTCCTGCCATAAATAAACTGTACAACAGAAGGAGGAAGCTACTACATGATAGAGCAAAATCCCTAATAGGAAAGGCATCTCTGAACAGTACTAGCAAAAAATTACGATCCCTCATAAAATCCTCCAAGGCCAGCTTCGAGAGAAAAATTGCACAGGACACCAAAGACAATCATAAGGCTTTTTTCAGTTATGTTAGGAACCTGGGATGCAACTCCCAGACTTGTTCTGAGTTGATTCTAAATGACAAAAAATACACTGAACCCACAGACATCGCCAATATCCTGGCAGACAGGTTCAGTGCAAACTTCTCCACTCCCTCCCCCACAAAAGAGCAAGTATCTATCCCGGCAGAGGGCTGCCTCCCAAACATCTCTGCTGCTCAGATGAAGGCTGCCCTCTCCAAAGCAAAAACACTGCTTCCATGGGACCAGATGACGTCCCAGGTTGTCCTACATGAACTCCAAGAGGAACTAATCCCTCAAATAAAACAGCTATACAATCTCAGCCTCACTACAGGATATGTGCCCACAGAATGGCGTACAGCAACAGTGGTCCCACTCCACAAAGGTGGAGCCTCTACGGACCCTGGAAACTATCGCCCCATAAGCCTGACTAGCTTAGTCTGCAAGGCTATGGAGAGGATCATCATGGAGCTCATAAACAAAGACATTGGGGACCTACAGACACTAGATCCTACCAAGTTCGGCTTTGTCAAGGGCAGATCCTGCCTTTTGAACCTGGTTGACTTCGAAACAGTCACCAAAGCCATAGATGAAGGGAAGGTAGTCCACACAGCCTATCTGGACCTTGCAAAGGCATTTGACACAATACCCCACTCGGGCATCATAGATAAGCTATCCAGCTTAAATATAAACCCTATGTCACAAGATGGGTGCAAACTGGCTCAAAGACAGAACCCACAGAGTGAGAGTTGCTGGAGCCATGTCAGACTCGAACCGGTGACAAGTGGCGTCCCACAGGGTTCTGTCCTGGGACCACTCTTGTTCGGTATATACTTTTCGAGGTACAGGCAACGTGGGAGGACTATGGCTCACCAAGTTCGCAGCGACTGCAAACTGGGCCATAATCGACTCTCCAGCTGACACAAACATCCTTCAAAAGGTCTCACAGAGACAGATAACTGGTGCCAGCACCATGGTTTAAAGCTAAATGCCAAAAATGTATAGTCATACCCTTTGGCAAAACAATGTGCCCACAAATTACCACATAGGCGGAAACCCATTAAGTACAGAGAAAGTTATTAGGGACCTGGGGACCCAAGTTGATAGCAATCTCTCCTTTGAAAACCACATTGCCAAAGTGGTTAGAAAGACCTTCTACATAGCCCACCTCATCACGAAGGGTTTTACATCTAGATCAAGAGAGGTAATCATGCCCCTTTATTCATCCCTCATCAGGCCCATCATAGAATACAATGCCCCTTTTGGGATGTACCTTACCCGACACCTGCAGCAATTAGAAAGACCCAAAAGTATCTCACCAAGAGGATCAAGGGTCTCAAACAGATGCCATATGCTGCTAGGTTAAAAAAACTCCAGCTCTACTCAGTTGCATACTGCCTACTTCGAGGCGATCTATGCCTGACATACAAAGCTATGTCAAATCCAGAATTAATGGACATGCTCCACCTCAGTAAATCTAAATCCCTTAGAGCCACACGCTCGAGGGACTTGAACCTCAGCACAGAATTAAATAGAACTTCCTGGAGGGACAGGTTCATAACCCAGAGACTCCCTTCGCTCTGTAATAGAATTCCAGTTCATGTGAGGCAGAACACCTCACTGAATCTCTTCAAGAAGAATCTCGATAGGTGGATGGGGGAGCGTAGGTTTGTCCCAGGGATTACTCCCGTGTCACTATTAGAAAGAGGCACAGTAAACTAAACCTTAAAAAGGACACAGTATACTCAAATCAAGGGGTGGCGTAAGCCATACAGAATCGGGCTAGGCTTATAATTGCCCCAGGGCAGATAGCCTAGTATGAACCTATGAACCTATGAACCTATACAGAATGCTTTTACTTATTACTTCCTTCTGTTTCTTACTTTGCGAGCTTTCTTTTGGAGCCAGCAGAGAAGTACTTCAGCATTTGGTAGAAAGCCCAGTGTGCATGGAAATAGATGCACTAGCAGTCTGCTTTAATAGATGCTTCACACTGAACAGACACTACTAACTTTGTCTGTACGGCATGAAGCATTTACTGTATGTGCCAAAGATGGCAAGTGGGAATACATTCATGAAGGAAAACAAATAAGCTCTATGTATTCTGAGACACCATCCACAATTCTGAGTGCTATGAGGGATAGTAAGCAGATGAGTCAGGATAATACTTGGGATCCATCTTATCATGGGAACTCAGCTGGCAATGCTGTGTTGATCTATAGACTTCTATCTCATTTTACATGCAGACTTAATTTTAATGGCCTAATAGGTTAATAGGTTCATAGGTTCATACTAGGCTATCTGCCCTAGGGCATTTATAAGCCTAGCCAGAGTGTGTTTGGCTTTCGCCACCCATTTTAAATTAATTTTGTTATGCCCTTTTTCGAGGTTAGTATACTGTGCCTCTGTCTAACAGTGACACAGAAGTGATACCCGGGGTAAACCTACGATCTCCCATCCACTCATCAAGATTCCTCTTGAAGAGAGTCAATGAGGGACTCTGCCTAACCTGGACTGGGATTTTATTCCAGAGTGAAGGGAGCCTCTGGGTTATGAATCTGTCCCTCCAGCATGTCCTATTTATTTCAGTGCTGAGGTTCAAGTCTCTCGAGCGCGTGGCTCAATGGGATTTGGATTTACTGAGGTGCAGCATGTCCATTAATTCCGGGTTGGACATGGCTTTATATGTCAGGCAAAGATCGCCTCTGGGCAGGCGGTATGCCACTGAGTAGAGCTGGAGTTTCTTTAACCGGGCAGCATATGGCATCTGTTTGAGCCCTTTGATCCTCTTGGTGAGTACTTTGGGGTCTTTCCAGTTGCTGCAGGTGTCTGGTAAGGTACATCCCAAAGGGCATTGTACCGTTATGGGCCTGATGAGGGATGAGTAAAGAGGCACGATGACCTCCCCTGATCAAGATGTGAATCCCTTCATGATTAGGTGGGCTATATAAAATGTTTTTCTAACCACTTTGGCCATGGTTGTCAAATGAGAGATTGCTATCAACTTGGGTCCCCAGGTCCCTAATTACTTCTTCTGTACTTAATGGATTACCACCTATGTGGTAATTTGTGGGCACTTTGTTTTTGCCAAAGGATGACTATACACTTTTGGCGTTTAGCTTGAGGCCATGGCTCTGGCACCAGTTGTCTGTTTCTATGAGGCCCTTTTGGAGGATGCTTGTGTCGGCTGGAGAGTCGATTATGGCGCCCAGTTTGCAGTCATCTGCGAACTTGGTCAGCCACAGTCCTTCCGTGTTGGCCTGTACCTCCGAGAAATATATACCGAACAAGAGAGGTCCCAGGACTGAGCCTTGTGGGATGCCACTTGTAACTGGTTTGGAGTCTGACATGGCTCCAGCAATTCTAACCATGTGGGTTCTGTCCTTGAGCCAGCAACCCATCTTTGACTTGACTTTTTGTTTTAATGAAAACCCTCAAACAAAAATACAAAGACACCCATAGAACACCTCATAACCTATTAACATAAAACACACACAACTAGGTACATCTTCAAATAATGAAGTTTAATACTCTTGATAGGAACAATTATCCCAAATTGATAGCTATAGACATTTATCTAAAATTAAGGTTATCCATGCTTAGCCGTATGTTACAACCTATGGTCTTACTTACACTAATTGCTGTCTCTTCTTGTCTTACCTTAATTTCCTCCCATATGTGAAAAACAACTTGTATGTTTAAGAAAACATTAACTTTTAGCCTTAAGAAAAAGTGCATTGGCTATGATTAAAAAAAACTAAATTACACAGTGTTCTAGTGAATACATTACAATATTTAGTCATCTAAAAAATCTGTTATCTCTTATTCACTTCCAGAAATTTCAAACTTTACTTTTTTCTTGAGCTGTTTGCCCTTGTACCTTTTAATTTTACATTTCTCTCAGTAAACAGTGTCCAGACCTCTAGATTTCTTACCTTTACCTTTAGTCAGCTTGTTTTTAACAAGATAAAATGTACAGTTACCCTTAGCTGCAGACTTCTCAGCTGGCACCAAACATGTATTTTCTTAAAGAAAACTATTCATTTAATTTTGGACTCTCTTTAACAAAAAAAATCACTTGTTTACACACAAAAAAGTGTCATTAGATTAGGATAAGGGCATTAATCTAGACATTAATTTATGCAAAAGTAAAAGAACATATTTCAGTTTTACATATATCATAATCAGGGCACTTTTACAACTCATCCCCCAAACAACCCAAGATTACAGCTTATTGACTTAAATATGCTTTTGTCCAACTTTTCTTCCCTTTTTACACTGTAATGCCTACATTTCCTAAAACTAAAAAAGTATTTGTTTAATTTAGTATTTTATCACGTAGAACAATCATTGAAAAGTCTTTACTAAATAACATGCAATTTATATTATGAAATATTTTATACAAATACTGTTAAGAACAAAAATTATTGTTGCTCCCCCCCCCACAGTTTTAGTGTCCTTTCAGACATTATTGACATGTAGTGGGGCATTGCCTGTCAGTCCCCAAACAAGTTTACAAAGTCAACAAGATTCCCATTTTTCTCAGCCACCTTTTCTTGTAAAGCCATATTTCACAAAAGTGATTAATGCTTTACAGTCTTATCTAATTTCAGTGTTGCTGTTCATCTTCTCCTCCTTCTCTATCTCCCAACCCCAGACTAAGGTTCATGTCCAAGGTACTCCCAATACTTCTAGCTAACACCTTTTTTTCTGTCTCTCAAGCATTTTCAGTGAAAGCCCGGGGAGAAAAGTTCCACAATTAGTACAAACGAATAGTATAACAAATCCAAAGTGCATTAGCACAGTTGATTTTTCTTTCTGGCCAAATTTCTTCTTTGCTGGCATTCAGGCTATGTACTTACTATCCAGTAAATTAATTTTATAAAAACAGGCAAAGGTACTCGCCCTTATCTATCCCTTTTTTTACATTGGGAAAGCTGAAATTAAGCTTTGATCAGTGTGCAGTCATCTTGGAGACCCCCTTGTGTTCTCTCTTTTTTTAAGCCTAAGCATTCACATAAGAATGATTTGTGTGTTACCTTGAAAATCACTATCAAGTCTCCCTGAAATTGTCTAAGTTACTGAAAAAAACAGTTTGATCAGTTTTTCCTCATAAGCTAGATTTTCTTTTCTGTGTGTTAATTTAATACATTTTCTCAATACATTTTCCAGTTTTATTTTATGAAATGTGGTAGACTGCGGTGGTGGTGCTGCGGTAGCGTTGTTGCCTCACAGTAAGACGTTGTCCTGTTCGATTCTCAGCTAGAGCATCTTCTGTATGGAGACATGCATGAATGGGAGTACCTTCGTTGAAGGTTGTGTGTCAGAGCTGGCAACTCGGCACGTAAAAATCTACTGCCAATCATTAGCAGACCGGAGTTCCACTGTGGCGACCCCTAACTGGGAAAAGCCGAAAGACACACACAAATTTTATGAAATGTGGCATAGGGAATCCATAAACTATTCCCATACTCCAATTATGGTCTTAAAAAGCTAATATAAACAGTTTTTATTATCCCTACCTTACATAATATAATGAAGTTCATTATACAGACTATCACTTTACTGCACCACTTCACCAGGACATCTACATGACAATTATCAGACATTCACCACGACTTCTATGTGATAATTAAAGCTGAGTGCACGGTCAACACTATTACTATTATATCCTTGGCAAGATATAATTCATATAGCTACAGCTACCGAAGCAGCGATCATTCAAATATCTACAAATCTACATTTAACACATGAATGTCAGTATATATTCTGCCGACCTATACTGCTGAATTCCTCCAATAAGATTTTTAAAATGAAAGACTTTGTAGTTTTACATGTGGTGTAGAGAAGATGAATGGGCTTGTAGCGATTAATGACATCACATTAGTCCCTTCCTTCAAAACTTTTTTCTACAGCTTGTTCCCTATCTGTTGGCATCTGGATTACCAAGAACATGAGTATAACAGCATGCCGGCAGAGACGTAGCTGGGGTGGGACAGAGGTGGAAGTTTTACCAAGAATGTGAGTATAATATCATGCCAGCAAGCTGGGGTGGGACACAGGTGGAAGTTTTACCAGGAATGTGAGTATAATATCATGCCAGCAGAGATGTAGCTGGGGTGGGACAGAGGCGGACATTTCCTTGGGTGTAAGGTGTTAGGGGACGTGATCAGTAGTACAGTGTTGGCATTCATTTCTGTATTGGCAATGAAGAGTGTTGCCATGGAAATGAATGCAGACACTGCTTTTGCAGTCAGGACTGAAGCTCTTGCTTCAGCGCTTAGTGTGTAGCATAATTTGTAGCAGTTGAAACTTTTTTTTCTTTTAGAGTACTTGGCATTGATGGGAGGAAATTTGAGGAGTGGTACTGAGCACTGGGCATTAGATGAGCCAGTGTTGATACAGTGAGCAGGTTACACATTCCAGAAAGGGCTACTTATATCAGATGTCATGGACAATACTCCATTACAAATTGAAAAAAAAAATATTACACGGCAGAGATGTAATTCTTTCACATATTCACGAGTATGCATTGAATGGTGGACTTGTAATAACTGAGCCAAAGTTTATGGTATACCATTCCAGAAGACAAAACCTTAAGTGTCGAACAATGGTGTACATTCAGAGGTATATGGTCAATGTTCCTATACAAGGTCAGTTTGTACTACTGAAAACTTAACTGGAATATTCAGAAACAAATGTTTATGAAGATCATATTTATATTGACAGAACAGAGACCAGGATGTAAAAAGGAAATAATATGCCATAAATGACAGACAAACAGTAAATGACAACCACACTGACCTTCACACTCATGGGAATTACCTGAAAAGCCATGGGTTGGGTTGCATACAGGCTATGGTGGGCAAATCCTTGGAAACAAGTATTTACATTTGATAGAGTCTTGTTCGTAGTGGAAGGATGTTTATCCTATGAATTCTTCTAATTCACAGGCAACTACTGAAAATCAGTAGATTCTGACATGGACCTTGCTTCATTGGAGCTTAACTTGAAAACTATATGAAGTGAAAGAGAATTCATCATGTAAATTTCACATCACATTGTGTGATTTCTCGTGACCTTGCAGAAATGGTTGCACACACTTTACAGGAAGGAGTGAGAAAAATGAAAGGTGAGATTATGAAAAGAAGACAACATACCTCTGTAGTAAAAAACAATGGAGATCAGTAGCACATCTTCCAGGTAGTGATACATCTGCATAAGTTTCAGTGTCAACATGTGTAAAAAATGGATCCGCTGTTTTCAATTGAGGCTAAGAGATCTCGTCCACAGTGCAACATATCCTATTGATCATAGAAGATGGTCCCTTGCTTTTCAATCAGCAAGAAGGAAGAGGGAAATCCTTTTGACAAGGGCTAAATAACTGCCAAATGAGACAATTTTACAGCTTGTTTCATCTGAAATCAGCACCTTGTATACTATCTCACATGTATCTTTCAGCGAAATTAGCATATTTAGAAAAATAAAATTTTGTCTGCAGTTCCTCTCCTCCTCCCAACAAATTCCAACACATGTGAGAGATGCAACCATATAGCCAAACTGGAGGCTAAGCTTTCTCAACTCAGTACTGGCGTAACCAGTCAGGAGGAGAAGGAAACCACACTCATTACAATTCCAGTCTCACATAGACCTACCACGACAGCAAACCAAACACATAAACACACAGAAACATACTCAGAGGCTCTAAATAAAAATCTGCCTAAGCAGCAGAGACCTCCAAAGCAGACACTCAAGCAACCGCTACCCCAAAACAAAACACGTGCAACACATAGCTTACAAAGCCAGTGTGCCGAACAGTCACAGCCCTTAAGGCTAAACAACACACCTGATACACTTGTAATAGGTGACTCTATCGTCAGGCACACTGACGTCCTGCTCACCAGGCTGAGCAAGGAGAAGGTCACGGTGAGCTGCCTGTCGGGCGCTAGGATCCGTCACATAACACAAGCACTCAGGTCACTCCAAGGCAAGTACAAATATGACTCGGTCATTGTCCATGCTGGTGTGAATGACCTGAGACGTACCTCCCTGGACTACATGAAAAGAGACACAGAGGAGCTCTCTGAGCATGTAGCCCAGGCCGGTATGACCCTGACCTTGAGTAGCGTCTTACCCTCACCAAGAATGATGCCACAATATGAAGACAAGATGATCAATTTCAACAATTGGCTTAAGTACTGGTGTCATTCAAAGGGGATCCAATGCCTGTCAGCCTGGGATGACATGCTCGACAAGCCACGATGCTTCGCTAGGGACGGCTTGCACCTGTCACCCCTGGGCTTTCGGATATTGGCAAAGGCTCTTGGTTCCCCCATAGTGCCCTTTTTAAGCAAGGCTCAAAAGACAAACCCACCTCCATAGGTATCACAAGGGATAAGAAACTAAGAGTAACGCTACTCAACGCCAGAAGTCTAAACCTCAAGATGCACGCACTCGAAACTCTCCTTAGCATGGAGAACATCGATATCTGTGCAGTAACAGAAACCTGGTTCAAGGCTCCTGAGAGCACCCCAGCACTACCAGGTTATACCTCATACCATGCTTTTCAGCCCCAAAACTTGGACCGAACCACAAAAGGAGGGGAGTATCAATATTCACAAAGATACCCACACCTCCAGGTTGGTGGCACAGCACAAAGCATCAGAAACTATCCATGTGCAACTAACAGTGGGTAAAACTGCCTTCCAGTTTATAGCCTGCTACAGACCACGCTCCCAAACCCAGGAACCCCACTTGGCCTTCCTGAGAACACTGGAAAATATGAAGGTCTCTCCAAACACCATTATATTGGGCGACTTCAACTACCCAAACATAGACTGGGAGCATTACTCTAGCTCCAACACCCTAGCCCAAAGGTTCCTAGAATTTATAAACTCAAATGCTATGGAACAACTTGTTACCACTCCCACAAGAGGGGAAAACATACTGGACCTGATCATCACCAACATGGGGACTCTATGCTCCAGACCAGAAGTGTATCCCTCACTGGTAAGATCAGACCATAAACTAATCTCACTGGATATTCACATCCCGACCCCACCCCCTGCCCAGAAAACCACAGTGAAAATCTTCTCTAAAGCAAATTTCACACTCCTCAAAACCGAGGTAGAATCCTTCAAAGCCCCCGAGCCTGTGGAAAATACGGCCCAGACCGCAGAATCCTTTATAAATGCATTCTATGAACACATTCAGGAATGCATGGATCATGCAATACCAAATAAAACCAAGACCCAATCCTCCAAAGGCAGACGTCCTATCTGGTGGACCCCAGCCATAAACAAACTATACAATAGAAGGAGGAAGCTACTACATGATAGAGCAAAATCCCAAAAAGGGAAGGCATCTCTGATCAGTATTAGCAAAAAACTACGGCCACTCATAATATCGTCTAAGGTCAGCTTCGAGAGAAAATTTGCACAGGATACTAAGGATAATCACAAGGCTTTCTTTAGTTATGTTAGGAACCTGGGTGGGAATTCCCAGATATGCTCAGAATTAGTCCAAAATGATAAAAAATACATCGAACCCACAGACATTGCCAACATCCTAGCTGACAGGTTCAGCGCAAACTCCCCCCCCTCCCCACCAAAAGGGCAAATATCTATCTCAGCAGAGTGCTGCCCCCCTGACATCTCAGATGCTCAGGTAAGAGCCGCCCTCTCCAAAGCAAAAAATACAGCATCAATGGGACCAGACGGTGTCCTGGGCTGCGTCCTTCATGAACTCCAAGAAGAGCTAAACCCAAACATAAAACTACTGTTCAATCTCAGCCTTACTACAGGATATGTACCCAAAGAGTGGCGTACAGCAACAGTGGTCCCTCTCCACAAAGGTGGTGCCTCAACGGATCCTGGAAACTATCGCCCCATAAGCCTGACTAGCTTGGTCTTTAAAGCTATGGAAAGGATCATCATGGACCTCATAAATAAAGATATTGGGGACCTACAGACACTGGATCCTACCCAGTTCGGCTTTGTTAAGGGCAGATCCTGCCTCTTAAACCTGGTCGATTTCTTTGAAACAGTCATGAAGGCCATTGACGAGTGGAAGGTGGTCCACACAGCCTACCTGGACCTCACAAAAGCCTTCGATACAATACCCCACTTGGGCATTATAGATAAGCTCACCAGCTTAAATATAAACCCCTATGTCACTAGATGGGTTGCAAACTGGCTCAAGGACAGAACCCACATGGTTAGAATTGCTGGAGCCATGTCATACTCCAAACCAGTTACAAGTGGCGTCCCACAAGGCTCAGTCCTGGGATCTCTCTTGTTCGGTATATATTTCTCGGAGGTACAGGCCAACACGGAAGGACTGTGACTGACCAAGTTCGCAGATGACTGCAAACTGGGTGCCATAATCGACTCTCCAGCCGACACAAGCATCCTCCAAAAGGGCCTCATAGAAACAGACAACTGGTGCCAGAGCCATGGCCTCAAGCTAAACGCCAAAAGTGTATAGTCATCCCTTTGGCAAAAACAAAGTGCCCACAAATTACCACATAGGTGGTAATCCATTAAGTACAGAAGAAGTAATTAGGGACCTGGGGACCCAAGTTGATAGCAATCTCTAATTTGACAACCACGTGGCCAAAGTGGTTAGAAAAACATTTTATATAGCCCACCTAATCATGAAGGGATTCACATCTAGATCAGGGAGGTCATTGTGCCTTTTACTCATCCCTCATCAGGCCCATAATTGAGTACAATGCCCCTTTTGGGATGTACCTTACCAGACACCTGCAGCAACTGGAAAGACCCCAAAAGTACCTCACCAAGAGGATCAAAGGGCTCAAACAGATGCCATATGCTGCCCAGTTAAAGAAACTCCAGCTCTACTCAGAGGCATACCGCCTGCTCAGAGGCGATCTGTGCCTGACGTATAAAGCCATGTCCAACCGGAATTAATGGACATGCTGCACCTCAGAAAATCCAAATCCCATCGAGCCACGCACTCAAGAGACTTGAACCTCAGCACTGAAATAAATAGGACATGCTGGAGGGACAGATTCATAACCCAGAGGCTCCCTTCACTCTGGAATAAAATCCCAGTCCAGGTTAGGCAGAGTCCCTCATTGACTCTCTTCAAGAGGAATCTTGATGAGTGGATGGGAGATCGTAGGTTTACCCCAGGTATCACTTCTGTGTCACTGTTAGACAGAGTCACAGTATACTAACCTCGAAAAAGGGCATAGCAAAATTAATTTAAAATGGGTGGTGAAAGCCAAACACACTCTGGCTAGGCTTAGAAATGCCCTAGGGCAGATAGCCTAGTATGAACCTATGAACCTATGAGAAAAGTAACCTGAGATTCTGTAGAGGTATTATAGATATTTCAGAAATGTTATGAAAATTTGTGTAAGGCAGAGGAATGTGAAAATCAAGAATAAGCATGGGTGGAAATATTTATGGAATACTTAAGTATGCCAAGTTTAGAGGTAGATGAGGCTCAACAATTAACAGTTAAAATAGGAGGAGATAAAACGGTGACATGTAGTCAATCTGTAGGAAAGTCTTCAAGAATAGATGGTATTTATGTGGGTGTTTGAAAGATAGGAGGGAAGAACGTGATGAAGATCTGGAAGGTTTTGTTTAACAGTATTTTAAAAGAAGGGGATGCACTAACATCCTGGAAGAAAGCTGTGGTGGCTATAATACCTAAAGACGGTAAAGACCCATTACACTCAACTTCATATAGGCCCACTTGAATTTTAAACCATGATTATGAAGTGCTTATATCTATAATAGCTAAAACAATGGCAAGGGTGTTATCAAAATTGATAAATATGGATCATGTGGAGTAGAAGCAAATTTTTGACATTAATAAAACAATGATGTAGAGAGAAGCAGAATGCAAGAAAATACTGCTGTTGTTGATGGGTCTTGATGGAGCAAAAACATTTGATAAAGTAAGCTGGGATTTTATGAGTAGGGCAATGGAAACATTTGCATTCCTTGATAAAGTAATAAGGCTAATTTGGAATTTTAAAGTGAAGGGTTTCTCTCTGATAAGTTGTCTGAACAGAGGAACTAGGCATGTGTGTCCTATTTCCCCTTTGTTGTTTGCATTATATTTAGAGCCGTTGGGGGACACAGAAATTAAAGGATATAATTGGTATGGTAATCAAGAAAAGTTGGCATTATTTGAAGATGATATTATGTTGTACCTAATAAAACCAGAAAAGGACATCTCAGTGTTGTAGAACATTCTGAGACAGTTTCAAGTTTTTTTGAGATATAAAATTAAATAGAAAAAACAGGCTAAAGTTATAAACTATGTACTCACATATGTATTAATTCAGCAATACCCATATTTATGGGAACACAATAAAATTAAAAATTTAGGAGTACACTTTAAAAAAGATTCTGTTTTGGCAAATAAGGGTATGAGGGAAGAGGCTAAACAAAAGATGATATAAAACTTGAGAAGCTGGAAGCTCAAGTTTATGCATATGGATAGCAAGATACAGGTAGTAAAAATGTTTAAGTCCCTTTAGTTTTATGTACAGGTCAGGCATACTTTTATCAACCAGAGGAGAAGTTGTGGACTGTAATTAATAAAGAATTGAAGGACTGTGCCTCAGAGGGGAAGAGGGCAAGGATCAGGTGGGATATGTTGAGTCTTTCAACAGAACAACGTGTTTTAGGATTACCTGATTTGAATGGATATTTTAGAGCTACACAGTTTATACATAACATAAGCAGAAAGCTATAATTCAAAGTGGAAAGTGATGATTATGAAGCAGAGGGAAAATTCAAGAAATAAAGAGAGAATGGGATTTTGGATGCAGATCTTTAAGGACAATAACAGTCTCACAGAATGTTATACTCGTAAAGTAGCAGAAAGTATTCTAAGAAATAAGGCAACTTAACAATGGAGAAAGGAGATCCTGCTGATACAGATGACTGCAATTAGGCAGGATACAGAGAACAGGCAAGAGGGTGTTGGAATTTAGTAGTGAAAACTGGCAAAGGAACCAAGCTATTGGAAGCAAGTAACTACAGTGGGAAAGATAATGGAATGGGAAGAGGCCAATAAGACATTTGGACTGCAGGTTAGAGACTGCCTTCCCCAACAGAGATTGATATTAGAACATAGGCAAAGAGAAAGGGATCAGGGAATCCTGAATGAAATACCTACTCTGGCTGAGTTTTTAATTGAATATAGAACAGAAGCTGCTTTTAAAAAGGGATAATTCGAAGGGTATATAAAATATTGCACAGTAAAAGTAGGAATCAATCAGAGGAAGTTAGAAAAGACTGGGAAAATAGATTGGATTAACAATTCACATGGAAGTAATGGGAGGGCATATGTATGGCTCCCAAATATGTAACAAATTCTACAATTTTTATAATTTTTCCTTAGAGGTGTTTTCATAGATATTTCTATACCCCAAGCAGACTCCAGATAATTTTTCCTCAGGTAGATGACAAATGTTGGAGGTGTGATGGGGAAGAAAGAGGTAATTGGGAACATGTTTTGGGAGTGTAATGAGTTGGCATATTTTAAAAATTCCCTACATAGTACTCTGTCTAAAATATTGGGTAAGCAAATAGGTATAACTAAGGAAATTATAATTTTTGACTGGAATGCAGTATCTGAATTGTCTAGAGATAGTAAGACCTTGTTAAGTTTAATTCTGGTGGCTGCCAAAAAAGCAATTACTGGAAAATAGAAATCAAAGTCTAAACCAACTGTATTTGAAGTAGTGGATATTGTAACAGAAACAAAAGAACTGAAAGTGGAATCTTTAGAAAAGGGAAGGAGCAAATTACATAAAAGAAGTGGGAATTGTGGGAACAATACATGCAGAATAATGTTTTTTAGGAGGAATAGTGAGATTTAAGGGAAGGCAGTAACTGAACAATGTATGTCATATCGGATTGATGATGATTGTATAAAAGAATGTATGTGATGTACAATGTTTGTAACTGTGAACATGTTGACATAGTTTTTCTTTTATATAAATGTATGTTTGGCTATATCTTAAGTAATAATTCAATAAATGTGTTAAAAAATAAATAGAGAACACAACCAACTGAGGTTGTTAAGAACTTTTAAGAAAAATTATAGAACTCTTAATTGGTTATAAGAAAGGGTTGTAGGAATTTGGAACTCCCTACTGCTGTCGGGTACATACAACTTGCTGCTGAAGGAGATCTATTTATTAGCTTATTGATGTTTGTTAACCAGGTAAGTGTACAAGGACCTTTTCCTGCTATGACCTGGGGCAATCAGGCAGCAAAAGAGTACAAATAAAATGCGTACTGATTACAATAAGTTGCTGACACATTACAAAAATATGGAAATAGTGTAAAATAAATATAGATAAAATACTTTATAAAATTGTACGTACAGTATAATGCAATTTGATTAAATATGCAAATGTTAGACAAAATATACATTATCCCATAAGTAGTTCTGAAGAAATCTTGAGACAAATACTAAATGCAGAAATTAACAGAAAGTACCTGTTAATGGAAGGGTGAAGTATCTGAGTAGGTAAGAAGATAAGTGAAAGTAGCAGTTTACCATTATTTAAAAAAATAGATGCTTTAGCCCATGACTGAAAGTCTTTATTATATTGATTGTAATTAAGTTTATCCTGTAATAATTCTGTAGGAGTTCAGGATTTTGTTTCCCTACAAAAAACACTTATTTAATATTAGATGTACATTCAACAGTGTCAGGCTGCAATCAACTACCACTGATAAATATATGTATATAAAGATGTGTTCATTTGTGTGTTCTTATCCATATAAATGAGAATGACTAACGCACTTGAAATATGTGTATTATCACATGGTTAATCCATACCGTTTATAACTGATAGCTTGGAAGCAGTCTTTATTTTCTTGGCTAAACTTGATTATCAAGCAATTCCTTAACCAGAATTCATAAATTTGGTATACATTGGTAATGGAAGTTTGCATATTGTATAATATGAAATGGTGGTTTGAGACTGTGGAGTCTTTATGTACTTTGATTCACAAAGCAAAGTGATTTACTTCCCTCCACCCTGTAGCCTGTCATCAGCAGAGGGGTAAGCAGATGACCTCTGTGCTGATGATCAGCACTCCAGTATGAATGCATAGTGTCCCTCCATAACCAGTGCTAAAATTAATTTATTTGTCAAGGTTCTTGTGGACTGTTTCTTGCAGGATTTGCGTTTTGTATAGTTAACCTTTATTGTGCAATCTGAGATTCTCTATGAATCCTAGGGCTTTTTAAGGCATGAAATTAGACACGCTTTTCCAGTGTAAAACATCTGGTGTACACCAGCTACTTACTAGCTCTGATTTTTCCATGTTAATCATCACAGCAAACAGATCCCCAAGACTCACGTGCACAGTGTTTTTTTCTAAAAACTGCTGAACTGGATTTGAAGTTAAGCAATTAGTTGTTGTCTGACATAGCTTAACTGATGGTCTGGTTTGGTCGTCTTCCATCGTAGTGTATGTCTATTATGCTGAGCTGCTTTATTTTATGCTGTATTATAATGGTAATGTTTACTGGTTTATGTCCTGTACCAAATGGTATTGCAAAATATTACTTTATATTTTACTCTACTGGGTGTGTTGCATTGTATTGTGAGATCCCATAACTAGGCAAGCTGATTTTCTGTTCTGTATCTAAGTAATAGTGTTCTTCTCATTTCAATGGTCAGTTATCTAACTAATACCGTATCCTTCTCATTTCAGTGGTCAGTTATCTAAGTAATACAATATCCTTCTAATTACAGTGGTCAGTTATCTAAGTAATACCATATCCTTCTCATTTCAGTGGTCAGTTATCTAACTAATACCGTATCCTTCTCATTACAGTGGTCAGTTATCTAAGTAATATGGTATTCTTTTCATTACAGTGGTCAGTTATCTAAGTAATACGGTATCCTTCTCATTACAGTAGTCAGTTATCTAAGTAATACGGTATCCTTCTCATTACAGTGGTCAGTTATCTAACTAATACCATATCCTTCTCATTTCAGTGGTCAATTTGCCGTAGTGAAGAAGTGTAGAGCTAAAAACTCAGGAGTTGAGTTTGCTGCTAAGTTCATTAAGAAACGACAGAGTCGAAGCAGCCGACGTGGAGTAAAACGTGAGGAAATTGAGAGAGAAGTAAATATTCTACAACATGTCCTGCATCCAAATATTATTACATTGCACGATGTTTTTGAAAACAGAACAGATGTTGTGCTCATTCTGGAGTTGTAAGTATCAGGATTTCCTCTAGGTTTACTTTCATATGAGAAAAATATGAGTACGAATTAAATGCTGTTGTTTACAATGTAAATGCCTGAAACTTGTAAGCTGTCAAAGATTGAAAACTGAGAAGAAATATTTAAAGATACTGCTCGGTAATTCGACACCTGACTAAGGCTAATTACAAAGATGTAGTACAGTGGTTAGCACAGATTTTGGTTCCCTGGTTCAGCTTTTGTTTGAGATACCTGATATATGAAGTCAGATGCAAGTCCTGTCAATGTTCACATGAGTTTTCTGTGGACTCTTCAGTGTCTATCCTTGTCTTAAAGACATGCTGATGAGTTGAAAATGGTTATCCATCAAACTGCCCATAGGGATCTGTGAAGAGTGCGGATAAGTTTATATGTGCATTCTGCAGAGGACTGGTTCTCTGCTTTATGCTAATTGATTGATGGATAAGCTCTGGCTTCTTTACAACCCTGAATATGATATGACATGACATACTATAATGTGATGGTACTGGAGAATAACTTAATGAATTAATGACTCAGTCCAGAGATTACTCATTTTAATACAAGGCCTTTGGGCGTACACATCATTTTAACAGAAACTCTCATGAACAGTGTACAAAGGAAATAATTGCTTTGGTTTAAGTCATCAAATGTGTTTGTATACTTTTTACATTATTTGCATACTGGTAGCTCTGGCATGGAGAGATAAAGCCCTGAATATGGCTCAAGCAACTTGGCTCATTTAGCAACTCTGGCATCTGACACAGCTGTTAGGGAGGATAAGCATATCCATCCTTGAGGGAGACAGCACCTGCTGTTGACAATGACTGCCTTATTGAGTTCTGGTGGGCATCAGGGTTCAGAGAGATTGCTCAGCTGAGCATGCTGGGGAGAGTTGAGTAGGTGTGGCTGTTATAGGGCCTGGTATTGGCACATCCTCACAGGCCACACCTCATTGCAATCCCAGCCTAAATAAATCATAACATCTGCAAACTGAGCGGCAGGTCAGGTGATAAACTTTGAAACACCTGTCAGCATGTATGATGCTGCTTCTGTTACCCATCTGTGCCACCTTCTTGAACCTGCTAATGATGGCCTCAGCCAGGAGTAGTAGCTGATGTTAAGAGAAGGTTTACCAGTCCCATCGCCTCACATCAATGGGTATGGGGAGGAGGCTGGAACCTGGAGAGATAGATCTGATCAAGTGATGGTCAAGCTGAAAAAAAAATATTTGGCACTGCATTTTTAAAGGTGGATATAGTGCATAGTACCAGTTATGGAAGCAAAGCACATTGAGCGCAGTAAATGGAACAAATTTGTAGGCTTTAAGCATCTAAAGTGGTACAAGGAAAAGGCTGAAAAATGTGTACATAAAATATACGATAATGTAGGAACTGCAAGGTGTTGGGGGGAGGTAAAAAATGTAGAAATGAAAAGACAATTACATTAACTCTAATTCAAAAAGAGAGAGAGAGATAGAAATATATATATATATATATATATATATATATATATATATATATATATATGGGAGGTTCTCACTAAAAGTTCGAGGAGTCTAATTGTATTCCCCTGGAACTTTGAAAATGTAAATGTGATTAGGGAGAATAAGTACTAAGTGTGAAAAACTATTATACCTTTGGGAATTCCCCTTATGTCTGAGTTACAGTGATGTTTAGTTTATATAACTTGTGGAGATGGGAAGTAGCCCCACTTCAGAAACTACAAGGTTAGGTGCAAAGGCACTTCATTTTTCTAAGTTAGGACTGAGTCGCATACTTCTGATATGTAGCAAATTGTTAGACTTGAGCAGAAGTATTAACAGACCTTTTTTTTTGAAAAATAAAAGTATGGGAGGAAAAATCGATCTGGATGATGAAAAGTATTAGAGTATTCCGTGATAAATAAAATGCAGCACAAATAAAATGATAATATAAACTCATACCCCAAGGCTGGAAAGCAAATAAATAAATAATGCATTTATTCTCCCTAGCACTTAGGCAAATCCCTTCAATGGGAGAAAATATCAACCACTCAGAAGCAGCTTATTGTATACCTAGTCATCATCAATTAATATTTTATTTTTTTTTTTTTAATTTATTTTACATTTGTTGACCTGGATAGTCCGACTGGATACATGTCCATTTTCAGTGGAGGCCCAGGGAGAAAAGCTCCAAAGATAATTACAACAGCAAACATGACAAAAAATGCACATTTAGCTAAGTTTACAGACTCAGTTGACATTTGAGTTATACAATCTAACAAATTTATGGTGTAGCACACTTAAAATAACAGATTGAATAGTATTAGCACAAAAGTATTTCCAAATATTTAGTCAGGTTTAGAGCAAGAACATAACCAATGCGATGTAAATACTGCTTGAGACTTTTCTTAAATTGTGTTAGGGAGGTCTCTAGAGTGATGTCAGCAGGCAGTGAGTTCCATGTTTTACCGACTGAATTGGCAAACAGAGAGTCGCCAGCAAAGTTTTTGGATTTAACAGTTTGGACTACCAATCTATTAGATGAGCGAAGTGGTCTAAGGTTACAATGGGGGTATATAATATTTTTAAGAGGAGGTGTATTATCTGGTTGGTTAAGTACTTTATGAGCAATTATTAGTTGGTTGTACTTTAATAGGCTGAGTAGCTCTAGCCAACCAAGATAGTTTAGGTTGTTACAATGATGTGTTCTATAAGGCTTACCAGTGGCAAATCTAGCTATGTGGTTATAACAGGAGGAGAGTTTATTAAGATCACTTTTGTTTAAGTTGGTGAGTAAAGGGGAGGTATACAAAACGGTAGAGAATAAATGAGAATGAGCTATGGCAATTCTAGCAGGTGGGGTAAGAAATGTTTTAATTCTGTATAATGTGCCAAGTTTTTTATTGATGGTTTTGATAGTTTCGTTGACATGCTTATCAAATTTAAGATTGTTATCAAGCAAAACACCAAAACGTTTTGTGCAATAATCAGGAGAAATTGTGGTACCATTATTAGATTTAATGGAGAAGGGTAATACAGAGGGCCTTTGAGTGGGAGAGAAAAGTAGAAGCTTTGTTTTGTTTGGATTTAAAATTAGATGACGCTCAGAAAGCCATTTTTCGACTATGTTAAATGTATCTTGGATAAGTGTCTGCAATACTGGTTGGGAGATAGCAGAGCATATCAAAGTAGCATCATCTGCTTATTGAATACAATTAGCTTTTGGAATGACTGTACGGAGGTCATTAATGAAAATGGAGAACAAAAGAGGGCCCAGAATGGATCCCTGAGGGACTCCAAGGGTGTTGGGAAGGAGGTGGGATAGTTTGTTCTGCCATAGGACAGCTTGTTGTCTATCGCAGAGATATGATTGGAACCATTGGAGAAAATGATTGTCGAAGAAAATTGCATTCAAAATGGAAATAAGTAGTTGGTGGTTAACCATATCAAAAGCCTTTGATAGATCCAAAAAAGGGCAGAGGATAGTTTGTTAATGTTTCTGTTATAGTTAATAGCATCAGAGAAGGTAAGAAGGGCTGAGGTGTTACTATGATGTGGTCTAAAGCCATGCTGAGATTTAGCCAGTAGGTGGTTCTGGATTAGATAGTGCAGAAGCTGCTTATGGATGCACTTTTCCATAATTTTACCCAGTGGTGATAAGATAGCTATAGGTCTATAATTGGAGAGTTCGGTGGAACTACCGCCTTTATGGAGTGGTATGACATGAGAAGTTTTCCAGATAGAGGGGCTATAGCTTCTGATATGCTACAATTGATTAGAATAGAAATGGGATATGCTATGATATTTGCAGCTTTTTGCAGATACTCAGCAGGGAGAAGATTAGCAGATGGGGATGTGGGTTTTAGTTTTTTGATTAGGGAACAGATAATAGATGTGGAGACTGGAAGGAGGCTGAAGGAGTACTGGGTACTGGGAATGGGAAGCTGTAAGTTAGAGGAACCTATAGGGAGTTTACTGGCTAGAGCCTGTATAGTCTCACTAAAGAAACTATTAAAGTCATTAGCAACATCCTCTGAAGGTTTATCTGGGGAGGCTGAAGGAGTTGGTCTGGTGGTTTGTCCTCGGTGCAGTAGTTTATTTATACCTGCTCAAAACTTTTGAGGGTTTTTTTCATTACTCTTCTGAAGATGGAAGTAGTAGTTTTGTCTATCTAGTAAAATGGCTCTTTTAGTCTCATTCCTTAATTGCCAATATTTATTTTGAGCTTGAGGAGATTTAGTGGTACACCACCCGGCCCATGCCTTATTTCTAAGTGAAATTTTTGATTTGGTTTCATTAGAGAACCATGGCACAGTTTTTGTTTTAGTCCTAATGGAGTGGGCAGGACCATGGGAGTCAGGTATGGAATTTTTTATTAAAGTAAGAGACAGCTTCCTCTAGGAGCGAGTGTTTCAGGGAAGACCAATTGCATGATTAAGTTCCTCTTGAAACTTGATAGGGTCAAAGTTCTTGTTATTTCTAACTGTTATATAGGTGGGCTGGTGGGGATTATTGGTTTTGTGTTTAATTATATAGGTGAGAAGATGATCACTGAGGTCATCGGGGAGACTCCCAAACGTATACAGTTGGGGGTGACTATTGATAAGTATCCAGTCTAATATACTTTCTTTGCGATTAGATTTGTCTATCCTTGTGGGTGTGATATCATCTGTGTAAACCCATATAGGTTAACATGGATAGTGGGAGATTCTGAGGAACAGGTGTTCCAGTCTATATTAAAATCACCAAGTACTATGGTTTCTTGGGGATAGTTACTAGCTAACCAGTGGAGGATATCTCCAAGGGTTGTGACATTATTCTCTGGAGGAATGTAAATACAGACAATATTTATGCTTTTGTTATTATTAATCCAAAATTTGTTAGAAGTTTTGCATTATTGACCTGTATGGGGTTGATAGTAGCAGTTAGAGTTGATTTGAAGAGTACAGCTACTCCTCCTCCCTTCCTGGTAGCACGGTCCAATCTAAGTATGTTATAACCCCGAGGTAAAATTTCATTATCTGAGGTTGTTGCCAGGTTTCAGCTAGACACAGTATATCAGGAGAGTGGACTACTGAGAGGGCATGCAGGTTATGTAACTTACTATTTATACTTCTAATATTTAGATGAAAAGCTAAGAGGAAGTTGGGGGACCTATTTATTGACAATCCTTTGGTAGTGATGTTAATGTGAGCAGTGGAGTAATCAAGAGTTGAAGGGCCTGGGTTAGGGTGGATGTCTTCATCCATAATGAGTTTAAAGTGTAAGCTTATAATGAGCTTTAGGAATTTGCTTATTATTTTTTGGTAGTGTTTGGATTTTGGGCTGATGTACCTAGAGTTAATAGGCTGATATGTTATAGCAGTTAAGGAGTAGGATGCAGGAAGAAATACAGTACCCTTCCATATTAGCTATAGGATGGGTATTGGTTTGGTATTCTGGATAATGAAATCCTTGATAATGCTGATTTTCATACATAGAGAAGAGATACGTTAACATAAGGGATAATAGAGAAAGAGGTAACATATTGACAGGCAAGGTTTTGGGTGAAGTAATAGTAAGAGGCAGAGTTAATAACGTTATAGTAAAGATGCCAAGATATAGAGTACAAAATGGAATTAAAGGCAGAGGTTGGGGGAGGGGTTTAAAAGAGGTGTACAAAGTGGATTGGTCCAGATAGGAGAGGTGTGGCCTTATGGTTATAAGTGTAGCAATACTGGGGGTGGGTGGGAATTGGGGACAGGGAGAGGTGCAGAGCGAGCCCGAGCATAGCAAGGGCGAGAGTAGCGGGGCTTAACCAACACAAGGATCTTAGTGCCTGCAAATACAAGGTTAGTAAGCCAAGGAATATAGTAAGGCTTTGTGTAGTATGTTATACTTTTTAAAATATTCAATTCACTATTTTGGAGGTTGGGAACACTTATCTGTTATGCTTTAAGTTTTAGAACATAAGGGAGATGGGTTTAATATTTAGGGCTTCCTGATAGTGCTGTAGACCCAGGTTGGCATTAGATATGGAACAAATACAGCGTAATTACAGGTTATAACTTTAGCAGGTCTGTTTACCAAGAGGTAGTTTAAGGCAGGGTTTCAAATAATGTTTCAACAGGGTTAGCGTACTTCTACTGTTGCAAACCTGACAGGATAGCTGATAGAAGGAAATAGTACTTGATAGGGATGAGATTAATTAAAGTGCAAAGGTTACCACTGAATATAAATACTTAGAGTAATATTTATTGTACAAGAAAAGCAAAATAAACCACAGTAATCTAGTTCCAGCTATTGCACTCCTGTTGCTAGCTAGAATTTTTGTGATATACTGTTATAATCCTGATACAAACATAATTAATTAAAATTTGATTGAGAAATAATAAAGAGATCAGCAAGTAACTGAACTTCAAAGAAATAGGTCAAGTAAAGAACATATTGTTCTGTTCATACAGCAAACTCACCCAGTTAATTATCAGCCTTTGGTATGAATTTATATTCCTCGACAAACAACCAAACAAAACACAGTAACTTTAAAAAATATAGTAGCACACACACAGTCTTTGTATGCTAAAAATGACAGTGACTCTAATACATTTCAGAAACAGACTAGATTCATTTATATAAGCCTTTTTACATGTCATGTTGTTCTACTCTTTTTCCTTCATTATGATCAAATACAGGTTCATAAGTACTAGGCTAGTTACACTTGCTGGCCATTTTAAACCTAGCCATTTTCACTTTTGCTGCTTGAATTAACCTGTCCCATTTGCAGTTAGACTGATCTTACCCATCCCATGGTCAGTAATACGTATTATAATATAAATGTGTATATATATATATATATATATATATATATATATATATATATATGGGTCCCCTTCAGAATTTCGAATCTTAAAACTTCGAAACCCATATGATCAAAGACCATATGTTCAAAGTTTTAAAACTTTGATGTTCTGAACAGGGATTGTCATATAGTGTGGACCAGGAGATTTCCCCTTGTCCTCGCTGTAGTGCGATCTCAGAGTTGGTATTTTAAGTTGCGGGAGGTGTGGGGGGTGCAGGGGGGCTTGCCCCACTGCTATACACAGTTTATTTTTTGTTGTTTGTGTTTTGCAGGTCTACTGCACATTTTCGAACATTCAAATGTTCGATCATATGGTCTCGACCTTATGGAATTTGAGCATTCGATCATGTGAAGTAGACTCATATATATATATATATATATATATATATATATATATATATATATATATATATATATATATATATATATATACATATATATATATATATATATATATATATATGTGTGTGTGTGTGTATGGATTCACTTTATAATCTCAAAGTATTAAAATACCAAATTTTAGTATCTAGATACTGTAAAGCCGAAAGCCCAAAAAAACGACACCCACAACTGCGAAATTCAAAATCGTGATCATTCACATACACACACCACCACACAAACAAGCACACATATACCTACCTAATGACACTACAACAAACAAAACAACACACTCAAACACAACACAAGAAATAAACACACCTACCCTACCTATAAGTGGGGGGGAAGCACCCCTGCACCCCCCTTGTGGGGGGCTGTGCCCCCCATGCCCCCGCTACTTATATATACTAACTCCGAGGTCACACTAAACACACAAACACATAAAACTCACCACTACACACACTCGCACGCACTAAAATCCCTACCCAATACCCTTACAAGAACACCACTTACGTGAATCCCTAGCTAAATCCACAAACTGCACCGCACTTCATGAACGCGACATACAGTTAAAGTTGCCCATTTTTTGCTGACTTGGTCCAATTAAAGGTATGACTCACCACAGTTCACTTTTTCTGTTTTTGTATTTAATGTTCTACTTCTTGTGACACAAGGGTTAAGAGAACTACAGAGAGGGGCTTCAAGACTTCCCTTGGGACTTTAAATCCAGAATAGAAATGGAAAAGTTGAACCACTGTGTTCACCTTCCAGGCCACGTAGACATGTAGGAGACCAAACACCTTTAATTTTTTTCTTTGGAGGACTTAGGAAATATGTGTTTAAATGCTAGTTCTAAGGGAGTTTAGGACACGGAAAGTGTTATGAGAAGGTTTCATAAGTTTTTGAGAGGAAAACTGAATTTCTGAACACTAGTAGATTTGTAGTGAGGTGTAGGGGTGGGGAGAGAAAGCACGACTGTAGTACATGTTTGGCAAAATGTTAATCTATTATTTTAGTACTTTTTGGGTTTCTAAGACAAGAAACTAAAATGAGGACCTAAGAATATAGTAACATTATAGTGGTGCACTAGAAGAAAATTCTCCAGGATGTGGATGTAGGGAGTATGCTGATATTACTGATGCATTCAAATGGAGGCAGTGAAGAATAGTGATGTACACTGATAGAAGCCAAGACATCCAAGCAGGGTATTGAATAGCTTTTGGGGTTATCAGTAGGACATCATGAAACATGCATAATTGAGTACAGCCCATTACAGACTTGAGCATGTTCTTTTAATCAGGGCAGTCCTTTACTGTGCAGAAACAGCACAATTTTTAATGCAGTGTCTTGTAGACAATTGTCTAATATATATAATATTCTGGGGACTTTTTTAAATACATTATACAATTCGTATATGTAAGTAACATAATGATATGTCGTGTTAACTTTGGTAACTTAATTTTTACAATTTTAAAGGTGCTTTAATATCTTTAGACTGTCACAGTAATTTGCATTTTGTTGGGAAGTTTCATGCCTTAAAAAGGCGCATAATGCCAAGTAGTTTCTGTAGTATTAATTTTGCTTAAATATTCTAAGGATTGGAGGAGATTTTATTAAGATGGAAATCCTGAGGCAGGCTGCCATAACACAGAGTTACAGTTATTTTATAAAGGCTAGTCACAATGCCTATTGCGGCCTTCAGACAACAGCTGGCACACTAAACAGAGTACAGTACACAAAATAACTTTTTGTTCTGACCTCTGACACTTTTTTCTGTCTTTCCTACCCAGTTTGATTTTTCAGTTGTATAGAAATTTTCAGTGATGACTTCCTGTACTTCAAAAATATTTTAGTTTTTTTTTTTTATGACTAACCTTTTTAAACATGAGGTCGCCAACATTTCCATCCTGTGTAATATTATTCCCAAAATGGCACTTTGGCAGTGTGTTGTAATGCTTGCCAGCAGATTACTTACCAACATAATATAGGTGCTGCTACACTAATTATACAACAGCTAATCTCTGCGTTTTGCTTTGGTAGCAATGAATTTTCATCTTGCACTGCAGTTTCCAGATACCTACAATAACTTGGGTCATTTTTTCTATTCAGTTAACATTAATTACGGACGTGGTACACAGTGAATGTGGTTAGTACACAGAAGAATGTAGAGAAGCAGTGCACAGGTGATTCATAGGCAGTAGAGTACCTAGCTGTGAGACACTGGCACACAGAATTTATGCATATGAGCAGCAAAGTACAAAGAACATCTTTAATGCAATTCACAGTCATTCATTCTGAGTCCCATCCTGTGATGCAATTGCTGCATTACAATGCTGGTGGTATAGTGGGTTGCAACCTGGATTTGATGGCCTTGAGTTCCCCACCCACCTACCATACTAAATCTTGTTGTGTTACACAGTATGTCCTAAAGTCAAACACCATCCTCCTACTCATTGACAGGCCCATGTAATCATGGTTCTACAGAAGTGGATGGCACTTGTAATGCTGTCTGCATGATTTTATCCATGGCAGATATCAGTGATGTGCTTAATTGCTTATCACTGTGTACTGTATGGGACTTTAGATCTCTTTTGCAAAAGTAGAGCTTTCCTTTATACCTTGTATTTCATGATTAGAGTTATTAAGTTCATTTCATTTTTCTTGATCCTGTCTCCCTTGTGCTTTGAAGGTTTAGGAATACTGTGCAGGATTCTACCCAACAGAAAAGCCACTGCCAAGAGTTTCTTGCAGTAATCTGCAAAAACTACTTGAGTACTTAAGATATCGGTTTATCTTAAAGAAGGTCCTCAGCAATTGATACTTTTTATACACCTACCCTCCTGTTTGTGGCTGAGTGTTGCAAATTGGTTAAGTTAATTTTATTTATTTATTGAGTAATTGTATAATTAAGTGTCAATTAACTGGGTCTAACCTGAATAAAAGTGGCTTCATGCCATTGGTTTATTATCCTGAGAAGACGAATGGCTGAGGTACCAGATTCAATTTGGCATAAACTGAAGTGCTAACAAAACAGCCTGGTTTATTATTTTGGTTTTGGCTGGTTGTTCCTCCCAGAGGTATATATTGTAGGGGATCTACCTGTTAAGATTATAAGTGTACAATTTTGTTTCCTTATCATTGCTGTTTTGTTTGCAGATATGGTTCTTCCATTTTTAATGGAATCAAGAACTGGGTTCATGGGGTTAGTAAAA
Source organism: Protopterus annectens (assembly GCF_019279795.1). Taxonomy (NCBI): domain Eukaryota; kingdom Metazoa; phylum Chordata; order Ceratodontiformes; family Protopteridae; genus Protopterus; species Protopterus annectens. The sequence goes on from NC_056739.1 coordinate 1,155,011,809, forward strand.
TTATTTTCTGTTAGTGCAGGGATACCCTATTAGCTCCTATAATGGTCCTTGGAAAGAGAATCCAATAGTCAACTCACTTTAGAGGACTCCTGTGATGATCACATGGGGTTGTGAATAATTTGTATCTTTTTTGTGCCACAGGTGCAGTCAGGTACATACCTACCATACCATACAGCTTTGGTCTAGTCACTGGCCTTTGGAGGGAAGACAAATTGATTAGATTCCACAAAGAAGATAATGCAGTTTTTTTCAGTTTAAGCATCCAGAACTGATTGTGCCTGTTAGACTCATCCATGTTCTTCATAACATTTGTAGTCGTCTAATAGATTATAGTTAAATGATCAAGTAGTTCAGCTTTAAATTCAAAGAAATTTAGCTCACTTGTGATTTATCATGATTGTTTTTGTGTTGCAAAAGAAACACGAGTAAGGATTTTTAACTCACCACAAAATGAAAGGAATGCTTTTTTAGTGCCGCATCCTCTCAGTTTTCACATCTGAAAGAGTAGTGAAAGGATGCCATTTTTAGCCCACTTGCTAATTGTGTATCGTATTCATGATAGAGAAGCTTAACTTATAAAGGAGGAAAACAACACACTAGATCTTGCCAGTGTTATTAGCTAGCTGGCATTTTGAAAAGTCAAGCATTGGTGCTTAAGAGGTTCCAAAACAAATATATAAATCAGCAGATTTACTGATTGCAATCTGTAGGAAAGTAGCATTATATGAGAAATTTAGTACAACTGCAGGGACAATGAAGCTTAATAGGTTAGTCTGTGATTGGGGGGGGGGGGTTCCTTCCCTTTACCCAGAATTCTGTGTGAAGAAGGACCACAGCCAAATATCTTTTACCATGCAATAAGAAGGTTGCTTCATGTATGCCCCGAAGCAACTTGAGTTAAATGTTTAAGTAACATTTACAGTTTTTGTGTCATGAAAGTTGCTTTATCTATTCTTTGTCATTTTTCTTTCTGACCTTGAATTCTGCAGTCACAAGATCATTTTCTTCCTGTTTTTCTTCTGATTTGGCAGGTGTGTGACTGAACTCTAAAAGGTCCTTAGTGCTGGAAGCATTGTTTTTGTGAATGCGATGACTGTTTCTAATCAGATGCTGTAGCAATTTTTCTTCCTTACATTTGTTATTGATTCTGTTTCTGGTTGCTCATTGTAGCTATGGGAAAAGATGTCCATACCTTGACAAATAAGTGCTTTCTATGTTGTGTGTAAGTGAACAGCATTTTAGAGACTACCGTGAAATTTACTAGGCTTTTAAACTTTTTCCCATGGAGCACAAGAAAATGCGGTAGTTTATAGAATTTAAAGGGTAATAATTCAACCTTGATCAAGCACCATGGGCCTTGCTTCAGGGTCAAGTCTTTGTGTTCCCAGACATGAAACCTTACTAGTTAAACATAAGGAGAAAAAGTTGAGGAGAAGGGTCATATCAGATCATTCTGAAACAGAAATTGCTGTGGATTCCTTTCCAACTCTTGCTGCAAAAAGCCCAGACTTGATCCAAGTGCCTCAGGTTCTCACTAGAGAGATTTTTCTCACCTGCCAGTAATCCTTGTCTTTTGACAGTTGTCCTAATCTAACCAATGTATGTGACTCTATATTGTGGGGGTGGAGAAACAGGATGCAGTGAGGTGAGGTAGTAGGATCAGTGGGCCATTCCCTTTTTTCCCTCATCTTTTCCAAGTCTCCCTAACCGTGGGGTCATTAGAGAACATGAAGCGGCTGCTTGTGCCTTGTACTTTTCTCAGTATTCTCCCACTGCAGGTTTGGATGAGTCTCGATGTTTCTTTGTAGACTTACTTATACTTGCTTACAAAGAAGAGGGTTTTGATGAGGACATCCAGTAGAGTGCCTTCAAACTCTCTGTCCTCCAAAGGGGTACAGTGATGAGCCAAAGTGTCAGTCAGATGAAGGTGTCTGCACAAGGCCGATACCAAGGGGAGTCATGCAAAGAAAGCAGCAGTGACGTTGTCAAGATCAGCAATGTCACAGTCTCTAAGGAGCTGTTGGTGGCCAGGCCAAACCCCATTGAGACAGATATCGAGACCAAAAACTCCATCCCTGAGAAGGACCTCAAGAGCCTGACCCAGACCTCTGAGACTCAGATTTCAGTCAGCCTTAAAGTCACTGTCAAGAGCATCAACACTGGCAACTGAAAAGTCAATTCTGGCAACAACATGGTCATTCCTGACATGACCAAGACCAATGCCATTGCTGAAGGCTTAGTTCCAAGCTGCAAAGTTGAGGGTCCCTGTTTATTTGGCAGCATCAGTGCCAGATATGTCACTGTTACTGTCAGTGGCAGAGTCAGCATCGATGACACTGATGCTGAAGCCTGCAGTCTCAGCAGAGACACTGTAGTTAAGGTCGAAGATCTAAATGACAGCTTCATCATTGTCTGTGGAGGTTTTGTGAGGAGAAATGGAAAGGAGGAGTTCAAAAAGCAGGCAAGACATTGAGGCATTTAACCAACCCACATGTAAAAGGCCATATATTCATATATTGGTCTTCTTTTGAGAGTTTCTTCATAAACCTTTTAGGAAATTGTACTTGAAAGCTCAGACAGAGGAGAATGTGTCCAAAACTACCATTCTAACTTCAATTAGTTAAATGCAGATAAAAGCTGAATTTAATCTTGCCACATTGCAACAGCAGTACACAGAGTTTTGAGCATGCTGTGTTTCCACTAATTAAAAGTTCTCTTTTTCAGGAGAATATGTATGATTTTTTTGGTTCAAAGACAGCTTGATATAACTGTGCTCTAGATGCATACATCCTTCTCCATCCTAAACAAAAGTCTGTTCACTCTTAGTGGATACAGAATATAATACAGTATGCCAAATTATTATTTATGTCTTACAGATGATACCAGAATGTTAAAAGTAATCTGCAAAGGAACTCTAGTTATGGGGCAGCACTGCCTAACCCACTTAGCATATTAATTTCTCCATTTCTTTATCCATCCATTATGATACTCACAGTTCCAATGTCATATACTTCTTCTTCTTTCTGCTTTTCCCAGTTAGGGGTTGACACAGCAGATCACCTGTCCGCTCATGATTGGCAGTGGAGTTTTACAGTGTGGAGTTGCCATCCTGGCGCCCAACCTTCCATGGAAGGCACACATGCACTCACTTATGCCTAGGACCAATTTGGAGTATCCAATCCACCAATCTTTGGGATGTGGGAGAAAACCGGAGTACCCGGAGGAAACCCACACGACCACTAATTATAACAATTTACCCACGTTTTCATGTATCCCATGCATAGTAAAATATCATATAACTGCTTAACTACTGATGTATGATGTTGTCACATCTACCGCTCTCTTTCCATCATGTAATGTTCTGTCATTTGTCTGTGTTGTAAGCATTAACATTTCTTTACATTAACTTCATACAAGCTATCTGTAAAGATTTCCCCCCACACCACTTCAAATATTTTAAAATATATTTTTATAATAATTTTGTAATTTTTTATTATTAAGTAATTGCTATCAAGTTTGTTTTATCTGCCTTATCCCTTTTTTTCTAGATAAATCTCAATACATCTTCAATAATTTCTTTCTCCCATACATCATACTCTTTCCATTCACTGAAAACGTTTACAATTATTCACTTTTTATGCTGCAGCATATTTTTATAATCACTGTAATCCATGCTGTTTATTCCTGACACAGCATTCTGTCTTACTTCAGAACATTATTTAGCACTTATGCTGTAACATCCTTCTCTGTAATACTTTCAGAAATGTTGTTTACTTTCTTCACACTACATTCAAGGCCTACCACCTACGAGCATGCTCTGTACCTATTCTTGACATATCTTACTACTCGGTATATGATTTCACTTTCTTTGTAAACCTTTGGACCAGTTTCATCAACCAACATGCATATAATACTTCCCTAAGTCCCTATAAATTTTACCAAAAATGGAGACATTTCTTTTTTTCCAGTTTAGCTTCTCTATTGTACAGCAGCATCTTTATTCATCCCTTATTTTCTTCATAAATTTCTGTTTCATTAATTATTTTGCATTTTTTATTTTCTAATACTTCATCAAAATCCTTAGTCAGGAATTTATAACTAACTTTTTTCTCTTTTATGTATTATTTTGACACTTATATTAACATTCTTAAGCATTTTCTTAAATAATAATCACCATTCAGTTCAAAGCATATAAAATATCTAAGTATTAAGTGATCACACCATAACTGCCTTCTTTCCTGGTCTGAAATGTCTTGGTTTATATACTCCCCTGTAAGCTTATTTATGTCTTTGTATTCTACCAAAACATCTTCATTTTTGTCCAGAATTAATCCATACTGCAAGATAATCTATAAAATTAGTTCTCTTACAACCATCCCATACATTCTTTCAGTTTTTCTAGCATACTATATTTTCATTCTTAATACTACTACATTATAAGAGAATACCCTTTTTTCTCCAGAATTCCCATTTTCCCATTTCAGCAATTCTTGACAATTCATTACATCTTACATTATTTTCCCTTTCTTTTCCTTACTTAAATTACAGTTAAAGTCCCCTCACATTGCTATGCTCATGTTAGCAATCACAGATGGTTCAATTTATTCAAACAATTCTTCAATTTTTTAATTTTTCTGAATGATTTTACTTTTAATTCTAACATCAGTAAAATATCCCCCCACTTTAACCATTGTGATCTAATATGATTACATTTGAATTTCTTAGTAAAAATGTTATTCCTGAGCAATTATCTCTCTATGAATTCCAGAAAGCTTAATTATCACATAAGAATTCCTTCTGTATTCAAAAATTGCTTATCTGCCACATATATAATATATGCAATGAAATGGCCACACCACTTTATTGCATGCAACCTTATAGCATTATTCTTAATAATATTAACATTTAGTGATACCAGCCTCACCCCATGAATTTCCCTTCTTTGTAGTTCCTACAGAAAAGTTTTCATTTTTTTAATTTCCCTATCCTTTATTTTTCTTTTGATAACAGTTTTTACCTTTAGAACCTATTTTATTTCCACCTCATCATTTTCTGTACATTTATCCCCTCCCTCAAATTTCAGCAGTTCATATCTGTTCGTTAGCACTCACTGCTTTTTTTCCGTCAATGCATTCTTATTTCTTTCCTTCCTTCACCCCTCCCCCTCTATTTTTTCTACATCTAAGTCTTGCTTCTGGTCCTCCTGTCTTGTATCAGTTTCTATATTATCATATTTGTCATTTCTTTTGTCATTTTCTACATGCATATTCTGTTCATTTCTGTTTTTAATGTCATCTTAACTTTTCTCCACCCTCCATTTACCCTCATTTTACACTTTCATTCAACTTTATTATTGACATTTTCAGGTAAATTTTGCATAAAAAAGTTAAACCTTAACTGTTCTGACTTGTGACATTTTCTGCGTTCCAATTTGCAGTCATTTATACCATGCACTTTCTTCTCACCTCATTGTTAGCATATTCATTTACTACGCTAATTAATTAAATGCGAATGCACACTGCAAAAATAACATGTTTTTAGGATGAACCCAATATCTTAATACCCCTCTCATGCCATTTACATAAAACTTCCCATTTCCACATTCGTGTCCATGTATTATAATTATCCTTCATATTTTATCTTCTCTCCCTCTCTTTCTATGGCTATAGATAAAAGTCTATATATAGGGTCTACTACAGCTGCCTGTGTACCATTTGCTTGAATCCCAGTTGCTTGTTGCTTGCAGCCAATTGCTCACAAAACCAATAGCCTGAAGTGTCAGCCAATTGCAACCAATTACACCCACAACAAATAGCGTGCAGTGTCAGTTGCACTGTTGTGCAGGTGTGACTGATAGGTTGTAAGAGTGCTATAAAAAAACAGAAAAGGGTGTGGCTTGGGTCAACTAAATCTACACATGTTCCATTTGCTTACAAGCAATTTCCTAGCCTAGAGTAACTCAGCTTCCTGTTTACCTGCATGTGATGAGGCTCATTTTGAATTTGAGTTTGAGCACAGCATGTTTTAGCTGCCAGACTTATGAGTTTTACTATATTTGAATTTTGTGTGGTAAAAACAGATTTTATTACTATATTGGAGTGGTATACAGCAGAAATGGACTTTTAATAGTGTATTGCAGAAATGGGCTTTTAATTGTTTACATCAAGAAGAGAGTTTCTTACTGTATTTTAAATGCATGTTACAAAACAGACTTTAGACATTAATCACACATAAAGTAGTGGATATTGCATGCGTATAACGAAGTCGGGCAATATGACTGTGGAGTTCTACATATGTATGTATATAAAGAACTTGTGAAGACTTTGTTGCTAAGATGTTACTTAAAGTATTGTGTTTTATATCAGTTGAGATAATTATAAATGTAACGCAATAACGAACCATGAAAGTATAAACTTTATTACATAAACCTGGTAAGCGCTTTCATTCCAAAAGGAACTTCTTTAGACCATGTCAAAAACTTAAAAAAACTTATTTAAAAGATTACATTAGAAACAGCTGATCAAAGTGAATCAATGAATGAACCCTTTCCTTTTTAAGACTACCTTGTACTAAAAGGAAAGGGTTAATTCAATGACACATTTTTCTGCTTTTTTATAGCATTCTGATGACCTGTCAGTCATACCTGCACAAGAGAGCAACTGACATTGCAACATTGCATGCTATTTGTTATGGGAACAACTGACAGCAAGCGACACAGGCAGTTGTAGGAGACCTCTATATATATATATATATATATATATATATATATATATATATATATATATATATATATAAAATATATGCACACACACACAAACACATATGAGCAAAATACAATATTTAAATATGTCATAATGTATACTACTTCTATTATAACTGCTCAAAACTGAATATATATTTATTTCTTAACAGCACAGTTTAACCTATGAAAACATATTCATTCCATGGATTTTTTAATCTCATGTGCCAACAAAAAGCTATTACTTTAGAACCAGTGTCTCAGACAATAAGTTACAAAACTGTTTGTTGCCAAGGTTAATAAACTATATAATGTCTTATGCCATAAAAACCAAAAGCACAATTAAGTAATGCTACACACAGTATTTTCTTATATTTATATATATTTATATATTTTAGACTTAATTCTTATGATAGCACACTTTTTTGCAGTGTCAGTGCTTACTTAATATTTCTGTCTCCATATGCTGCAACATTTGTATATTATTGCTTTGATACATTACTCGGTCCATCTGTACTTTAATTTCTAGCAGAATGAACATTTACATGCACAGTTTTCTACAGGTCATCGGCAGTCTTTTCTACCGGTCTCTGTAGTGTCACGGTACCTGTCACTACTAATTCTGTACCCTACAAAGGTGTACATTTCTCAAATGACTTACCCCTTTACAGCAGAGTTTTGTCACTCATCACCTTCTACTAAATTGGATTTACCAAAAAAACAAATTATCCAGCCCTCTTGGCTACAAAACAGTTAATTTCCACATCATTGCTTCAGTTGTACTACACTAACTTTAATACTTGTTGCAGCTTCTGTTGCTCAGCCACCATCTTGGTTCCATTCTGCTTTGCCTTTCTGATATGAAGTTGAATCCAGTGCCTCCCTTAAAAATGAAGGGGAATTTCTCAGGTTTCCAGGTCAGATTTCAACCATTCAATATGAATACCACCTTAGTTCTCCACTGAAAAGAAGCCATGGCCTATTGGACTAACCCAGTCAACAAAGCATAAGTAAAATTTAAAAAATGGTCATAAGAGGGGGCTTATCATTTCACTAAATAAAATGCATTTAGAGCAGTTCTAAGAAAAGAAATACATTTCTGGTTTTTACAGTTGGAAAGTCAATGTGCTGAGATAGAGGCCTTAAAAGCTTCTATGTCATGTACATGTGCTCTGCCAGCTTAAAATGGTTTTACATCTGTTTTAACAAAATAAAGACCTTTGTTTGTAATACTGTTTTACAAAAACATAGTTTTCCTGTTATGTATACAGTCTATGATATCAAAAAATGTGAGAATTAATAATTTAGAACAACGTCTTTCAGACTATTTGCTGTAAGTTACTAATGGCCCATTGCCCTACACCTTGACTGAAACAGACGTAAGACATGACCCATAGTAACCTGGCAAGCAGTAATGCAAATAAAAGTGATAATGCAAAAAGATTTTCATAGGTGATTACTAGGCCAACAACCCCAGGGGACCTTTTAAGCCTAGCCATGCTGCCAGAGGTGAGAATCAAAACCTGTACTTTGTGCCTGTGAGGTTAACACTTTAACCATTTTGTCAACCCCAACCCCAAAGTTGACTCTGGTTGGACTCCAACCCACCACCTTTGGATGCTTTTTACCATTTTACTAAAAGTCCAGTGCACTAGCAATTGCTCCACAGAGGCACTGAAAAGATTAGACAAAAATAAACAAGTCTGAAAAAATAGTCAGTAGCTTGTAAAACAAAAATGGTAGCATTAGTATCCACTTTCATAATTTTCACTTCATTACAATTAATCACTAAGGGTCACCATCTACTAATATAATAGTTTGTTAGTATATCTCTGCGAAATACCACCATATTCCTTTCACTATCACAATGTATGATGTTAATAGTACTCTTCATATTCAGACCTTCTAACAAAATTCTTTCTTGCTTTGTTAAGTTATAAAATTCCTATGCTACAGATTTCAGTAAAATGTCTTTTAATTCAATTTTGCACATCATTTCAAATGCTGTAATCGGGCGGCCACAGTGGTGCAGCGGTTAGCGTTGCCACCTCACAGCAAGAGGTTCTCCGGTTCGATCCTCGGTTGGGGTGCCTTCTGTGCGGAGTCTGCATGTCCTCCCTGTGGTCGAGTGGGTTTCCTCCGGGTGCTCCGGTTTCCTCCCACATCCCAAAGACATGCTGTAGGTGGATTGGACACACTAAATTGGCCATAGGCATGAGTGCGTGCGTGTGTGTCCCTTCTGTGGAAGGTTGGGCACCGGGCTGGCAACTCGACACCGTAAAACTTCACTGCCAATCATGAGCGGACAGTGATCTGCTGTGGCAACCCCTAACCGGGAAAAGCCGAAAGAAGAAGATTTCAAATACTGTAATCACTGGCTGGGATATAAGTATAAAGGTGCTCTGTTTCTTAAGAGGTTGTTTAGTAACGGCAAAATCTTTAAAGTAAAGTTTCATATTCAAGTTTGTGACAGAAAATGTTTAACTCTGTAATGCTGTCTACTATACTAGCTTGTGTGTAGGAACAAAGGACAGCCCCTCATATAGAGCTGGGAACTGGATCTAGCACTAGGCAACCTAGGCAGTCACCTAGGGCCCACTAGCTTGGCAGGGGGCCCACTGGCCATGGGACTGCCACAGAAACATGCATTTCTTCTTTAAGAATGCACTCCTCATGCATTATATTTCTTATTTAAGAACACATGCAGAGTGCATTCTTATTAGTGTCTGTAGTATGACGCACACACATTTAAAATGAAATGGAGTGAAGTGCACTAAATGAGCATGAATTTTGAATTTCAGATGAATGAAGAAGAGTTCCTGAAATTCTAAGAATTCAGGATGATTCAAATACTGTGTGTGTGTGTGTGTGTGTGTGTGTGTGTGTGTGTGTGTGTGTGTGTGTGTGTGTGTGTGTGTGTTAAAACAATGCCCAAGTTAAGGGTGGCAGGTTGACTACGTCATTCAGGCTCAAAACCTGTACCTTCCACTTTCATAATTTTCACTTCATTACAATTAATCACTAAGGGTCACCATCTACTAATATAATAGTTAGTATATCTCTGCCAAATACCACCATATTCCTTCCTCTATCACAATGTATGATGTTAATAGTACCCTTCATATTCAAACCTTCTAACAAAATTCTTTCTTGCTTTGTTAAGTTATAAAATTCATATGCTACAGATTTCAGTAAAATGTCTTTTAATTCAATTTTGCACATCATTTCAAATGCTGTAATCACTGGCTAGGATATAAGTATAAAGGTGCTCTGTTTCTTAAGAGGTTGTTTAGTAATGGCAAAACCTTTAAAGTAAAGTTTCAGATTCAAGTTTGTGACAGAAAATGTTTAACTCTGTAATGCTGTCTACTATACTAGCTTGTGTGCAGGAACAAAGGACAGCCCCTTATATAGAGCTGGGAGCTGGATCTAGCGCTAGGCAACCTAGGCAGTCACCTAGGGCCCACTAGCATGGCAGGGGTCCCACTGGCCATGGGACTGCCACAGAAACATGCATTTCTTCTTTAAGAATGCACTCCTCATGCATTATGTTTCTTATTTAAGAACACATGCAGAGTGCATTCTTATTAGTGTCTGTAGTATGACGCACACACATTTAAAATGAAATGGAGTGAAGTGCACAAAACAAGCATGGATTTTGAATTTCAGATGAATGAAGAAGAGTTCCTGAAATTCTAAGAATTCAGGATGATTCAAATACTGTGTGTGTGTGTGTGTGTGTGTGTGTGTGTGTGTGTGTGTGTGTGTGTGTGTGTGTGTGTGTGTGTGTGTTAAAACAATGCCCCAGTTAAGGGTGGCAGGTTGACTAATTCATTCAGGCTCAAAACCTGTACCTTCAATATAGGACCCTGCAGCCTGCATCCTCTTCACCAACTGCCAAACTGTCATCACCAAGTGCATTTCAAGGACTGTTGAGCTTTCATGCATTCTCAAGATTGGCAAGCTTTTGTGCATTTTCCGACTTTTGAGCTTCTGTGCATTTTCAAGGAATGTTGAGTTTCAAGGAAAGAAAAGTTTACCTTTGCTCATGCTAAGTCTGTTTTCAATATGTAACTGTTTTGTTTAGCAAATGGCTGTCATTAGTGTTTGTGTTATAAATTTTAAAAGCAACATTTAGTAGCACAACAGGTAACATACTTGCCTTTGGTGCAGATACCTGTGGGTTCTACATGGAGTATTGATATTGCCATGCCTCATTAAAGGGAAGTTGAGGGTGGTGCACTCTAGAGTCTGTCCTCCTTTGGATGATATGCACAGCAAACTATGAACTTGTTGCTGGTTTGACAGCCATTCCTAATTGTAATATTGCCAGCTTACCATTTTTTAATGTAACAAGAGCAGTTTATTCTTCAAGAATAGCAGACAACGAATTTGTAGATAAAACATTGAAATATGAAGTTGTTTTGCTAGTAGCAACCTCTTCATTAGTTACAGATCTGTTTAATGTGGAATTAATCAGATGACTTTTACTTCTGCAGAGTTTGTACATGTTGACTGATATTGGTGGATTGTAATAACAGAAGTTTGAGTGGCCTTTTATGGTTTAAATGTTTTGAAATGGGTAGTATTGTCATTACTGATTCATACATTTTGTTTCATTGCTTCCTGGAAAAATGTTCAAACCTACAAGTTTAAAACACTTTCTAACAAGTGGTGCTGTATTATACAAGGAATATAATTTAATACTGTCAGGGTGGTGCATCAAAGAACACATGCATGTATGCATGGTCAGAAAAATGTGTGCAAGGGGCCTATGGTTTGAAAACAGCCCAAAGGTAAATTTAATCCACCGCTGGCCAGATGTATTTTCTTTGAATGTGGGTTTCAATGCCATTTCAATGAATGTGAGTTTTAAGGGCAGAAAAGCTTATTGCTCATGCTAAGTCTGTTTTCATTGTGAGACTGTATTCTTTTGTTTAGTAAATGGCTATGAGTGTTTGTGCTATAAAATCTGAAATAAGTTTTAAATATCTCTAGTCATTGTAGAAGTAAAAAAAAAATTAGCATATTAGCATGCACATTGACAGGTTTGAACAGTGTTTTATGGTAACTGAGGAGAAATAGCCAAGTAATAGGACTCCGAAATGGCTGGAGGTCATGCCAGGAGTAGGGGCTGTTGTGGGGAAGGTCTGCTCCATTAACCTGCTTAGGGCCCTACTTGACCATGATTCAGCTCTGCCCTTATCCAGTACTTTCATTTTGTCTACAAAGTTCTACAAGAGAAATGTAATACCTCTTTCTGCTGCTACATCTTCTCCTGAATCTTTTTTGGTCTATGGCTGCTAAATTGTTGGCTTGTCTCTTAAAGCAATCTTATTCAGTACTTCAGAACTCCCCCACTCTGTGCCATCTGGAAAAAACTCACTTTATGAGAGAACCAGACTAGATGTCATGGAAGGGGTGTGGTTGTCACAAACTGATTTTCAGCTCCAGCATTATTATTAATTTTCTTGGGTAGCATCACTCAGTTTTTAAATCTTCATGCTTTCTTGTATGTTCTTTTAAAATTGGGTTTGATAAAAAAATAATCTGAATCACAGTCCTGTTTGTCTGTGTTAGTCAGATATTTCTCCAGGAAATCTGATAATAACAGAATGTCAAAAGTGATATACCGAGGAACCAAACTGCTACACTAAAAAATCACTTTAAAATGCACAAAAACAAAATTTTATGTGAGATCAAAACAAAGTTATCTTTTTATATAAAAATCTTTATTAAACATCCAAAATACACACACAAAAAGGATCAAAACCACCTTTAGTGCTTTTGGCTTTCTTTATTTCAAACATGTCATCAAAAATAACCCTTGATTCAACTTGACTTCGGATATATATATATATATATATATATATATATATATATATATATATATATACATACATACATAAAATGTATGACATCACCAAACAATCAACCAATCAAATACTCAGAAATACACATTGATTAAGACCAATTGAATACTTAAAATGATTAACGATTTAAAAAAATGCTAAAATTATTTTTCAAACTTCTTTTCAGTTCACACTTAATTTTTTTGAATCATTTAAACCTGGATATTCTCCTGCATTTAATTTAATTTAATTTGCTAACCAAGCTCTTTGCATTCCAGTAAATTATTAAAATCACATCCTCTTCCATCCTGTGATAGATTTTCTATAACTAAAAATTCAAACTTTTTAAAGTTCTTACGTCTGCTGTTGTTATCGTGAATTGCTAAATTATGTTCATAGATTGTTTCAGTGAGAAATCTTGTCTTTTTTCCAACATAAAATGCATTGCAAGCTGAACATTTTGTAAGGTAAACCACCCCTTCTGTCTTACAAGTCTATGTGCCAAAACTTTTATAAGTGTAGGTGGAATTTACCACCTCAAAATATGGTTAGGAATTTACATATCTAAATAGTTTCATATCTGTTGGAGTCTTTGAAATAAAGATTAAAAGCACTAAAGTTGGTTGTTGTGATCCTTTCTGTGTGAACATTTTGGTTGTTTTGTTTATCAGACAGCTCATTCTACTTTTTGTTTTTTTACTTATCTTTATTATAAACATGATGAGTACTATATCACATTAGAATCAGAATAGATAAAAAAAATCTAAATACATTAAATGAACAGTTTTCCCCTGTGTAGAAGCTGGAAAAAAACAACAAGAAAAACTTAGCCAAGCTAGAGTTTTCACTGTGTGATTCCTTAAAACCTCTTGTAAAAGGGGATTATAGGATATATGCAAAAGACCCCTTAAGGACACCGGGTGTTTCAGCTATATGGCCATTCTGAATGCCCATGACTTATTTCTTTTTAAGTCGATTATGGACTAATTCAGGCCAATAAAGCCAAAACCCACTAGGGGGACATCATCAGCACAGCATAAGTGGACTGTTTGGGAAAAGTTGATTACAGGTTCTTCAGCTTGCTTAACCAAAAAGTCTTTGTTTTATTTGTAGTCTGATGGTCAAAGGTAACACTAATAAGTATGTTTATAAAAACTTCAACTGTAAATGCTTTTTTATTTATAAGAATTATTTCTGTAGGCATAAGACAAATGATTGTCACCCAGTTGACCTTTGTATCAGGGAATATTGAGGTAACTAACTGATTTCAATTGATTTTTTTTATGAAAAGTGATAAAAAGAATAACAAGAGGAATATCAACAAAACTATCTGATACTGAAAAGCATGCTAGAGACAGTGATGAGATGAGGAAGATGATTTACAAAGCTGAGGTATTTTAACCTCCGACTCAGATGTTTGGAATCTAGTAGGTGGTCACTCTTCATCTGCCTTTAAAAGAGGTTGTAATATGAATTAAATATTTCACATTTCTGTCTTTTGCTTTTGTACATAGAATTCCTCACACCCCTACTAACATAGTAACCCCTTTCAGACTTTTGTGCCCCATGGATATTTAAAAGGGATCAAATTAAAGAGGTATTTAGCACAAAAATTTATTTCAGCTTTTTGTCACCAAATCACGGCTTTCCTTTCAAGCTATATCATTGGTTGCTTAACTGTGATCAAACATCTGCTGCTTGTTTTTGTAGTTTATGTTCCCATCGCCTAACCAAAAATAACCATTTGCTTATTATGTATACCTCATTGCTTAACAGGGATCATACCTGGTATCCTTGCAGGAACTAAATTTGCTGGTGGTTGTTGACCCCCCCACCAGTTTCAATTAAAACATACAAATTTAAATTATATGGATTAATGCTAGGGACATTGTGCAATATGATAACTGTCAGCACTTATATTTAGTATGCCAGCAATTTTTTTTAATTATACCTGCAAAAGGAAATGTCACTGAAGATCAGCAAAACTTCTATTAAACTGACTAGTGATCAGCAGATAACTGCCATGATGCCTCATTTCTCTGTCATTGCTTTTTTATAAACATTGGGTTAATTATTGTATTAAAAGAGCGATTGAACTTAAATATAATTATTCCTAAAGTAATTTTTAGTGAAAAAGTTGTTTTAATTTTAAAATTGCACTTTTATTGACATATAAATAAAAGTTGCCGTGGTGGTATGGCGGTAGCGTTCTTACCTCACAGCAAGAGGTTCTCCCGTTTGATTCTCGGCTTGGCTTGGGAGTGCCTTCTGTGTGGAGTCTGCATGACCTCCCCGCGGTTGGGTAGCGTTCGAAAGACATGCGTGCGTAAATGGGTGTGCCTTCTCTGAAGGTTGGGCGTCGAGCTGGCATCTTGGCGTTTCGTAAAAATCTACTGCCAATCATTAGCGGACCGGAGTTCCACTGTGGTGACCCGTTACCGGGAAAAAGCCGAAAGACAAACAACAACATTGACATATAAATAAAAATGAAAATAAGATACAGCAGAATGGAGATATTCACTGAGCCACAGGTTACCTCCCCTATCAGATTTGATTTCCAGTACTTTGGATACCCCTGCTGTGGAATTGGTCTCCTCCCTCTTTCAAGGGTATCAATAGATTTTCAGGGAAAAGGGAGGGCAGTCCATATCATATTCAGTTCTTTTTTCCTACAAGAGCAGTCAATAGTCTGTCTGTTAGTTTTCATCCAGGTAAATACCAAGAGAAAATGGTTCAGCCTGACCACAGGTGACTGAGGTAACCCCATATGGCTACAAGGTAGAGTTCAAAGCCTTTTCTCACTTCCTAGGAATGCTGTCTTACTGCAGGCCAGGTTTTCTCTAACACAGCCTATTCTGAAGCAACTTCTGGAAGTGAGAAGCATGGAAAATGTTTGCTATTAAGGACAGGGAACATGATTTTATTCAAGGCTCTTCCTGATATCCCAAAATGATGTTGCCTGATGGCCTACCCTGGATTTCTCGTTCCTAAGAACATTCTAGTCCAGATACAGATTTGCTGTATCCAGGACTGTTTGTAAGCTCCTGAGCCCCCCAAGCCTTTCTCTGTTGGAGGGAAGCATTCTAGCTTATCAGTGGGAGTGGCAAGCACTAGGTAGCCTATCTACCACAAGATCCAGGTACAGATTCTTAGTTTGAGCACTTGAATTTGCTTATTTGTGGTCAGCACTTGTTGAGAACTTGTTAGCACTCAATAAGCTACAAATTACTACAGTACTCAACCTTCCTCTTTACCTAGAGGAAAACAGTTTTTGTACTTACTTTCCTCACTTGCTTAGAGAAAAACAGCTCGTATACTCACTTTCCTCACTTGTCTAGAGGAAAGTAGTTATTTGTTCAGGCATGTCAAAAACAGCTCCAACAAATAAAGTTTAAACCAAAGAGTACTCAGACACGAAATAAATAAAATGTAATTGGTTAGCGCTTTCGTTTAGACCTTCCAACCTTCTTCAGACAAAGAAAAATACACATACAATTCCTTAAATACACAATGTAACACTCAGTCACTTAACCAATTACCCTTCTTAAGGCCATATAGCAATACAAATATCCCCCACTACATTAAAAAAATACATATAAAAAAATGTGTATAAACTGTCTTTATTATTAAAACATTAAATTATTAAATGACATTACCTTTAAATCTTTTAACTTTTAAAACACTTGACAAGCTTATCACATCATTAATACCTGGTGGAACAGTGGCATTTAAATAAATTTGCCAACAATATTCTCTATTTTCCAATATTATTTTCCATTAATTGATATTAGAGGACAATTCAACTGCAATACAAGGGGAGTGGTTTATGCCGCAAAATGCTTGGATTGTACAGCTTATTATATTGGAAAAACAGAACGAAGACTTAGACAATGCATTTATAAACATTATTATGACATTGGTAAGGCAAAATGTACGAATGCATTGTTTAGACATATCCAGGACAATAATGGCCACAATTTTGGGTTTGTGGTCTTAGAACAAGTGGAGGATGACCCAAGGGGTGGGCCGTGGAAAATAATATTGGAGAATATTGGTGGCAAATTTATTTAAATGCCACTGTTCCACCAGGTATTAATGATGTGATAAGCTTGTCAAGTGTTTTAAAAGTTAAAAGATTTTATAGGTAATGTCATTTAATAATGTAATGTTATAATAATAAAGACAGTTTATATATATTTTTATATTTTTTTAATGTAGTGGGGGATATTTGTATTGCTATATGGTTTTAAGAAGGGTAACTGGTTAAGTGACTGAGTGCTACATTGTGTATTTAAGGAATTGTATGTGTATTTTTCTTTGGCTGAAGAAGGTTGGAAAGTCTAACCGAAAGCACTTACCAATTAAGTTTTATTCATTTATTTTGTGTCTGAGTACTCTTTGGTTTAAACTTTATTCATGCATGTCCAAGGGTCAGCTCCAAGCGTTCTCTCCTGTCTATCTGATGAATCTGGGCATCTTGGGGCAATGTAGCAATTGCCTCATGTACACAGACATCCCTCTCCTCCTACCACCCAACACCACAACCTATGAGAGATGCACTTATCTAGCCAAACTGGAGGTAAAGCTCTCTCCAACCAAGATTGTACTTGACAGTCAAGAGGAGAAGGTAAATACTTGTACCACATCGCACTCATCACATAGTCCCACTAAATTTACACCAACAAAATCCACACATAGAAACACAAAAACATTCGTGGAGGCTCTCAGTAATAATCTGCTCAAACAATAGAGACCTCCAAAGCAGAAATGCAAGCAACCTCCACCCCCAATCACAACCCAAATGACACATAGCCCACAGACTCAGTGTGGCAATAAACCACAGCCCATAAGGCAAAACAATGTACCCAACACACTAGTCATAGGTGACTCTATAGTCAGGCACACTGATGTCCCACTCACCAGGCTAAACAAGGAGAACGTTACTGTCAGCTGCCTGTCGGGTGCCAAGATTCGCCACATAACCCAGGGACTCAGGTCACTCCACAACAAGTACAAATATGCCTCTGTCATTGTCCATGTTGGTGTGAATAACCTGAGACGTACCTCCCTGGACTACATGAAAAGAGACATGGAGGAGCATTCTGATCTTGTAGCCCAGGCAGGTATGACCCTAGCCCTGAGTAGCATCCTGCCATCACCCAGAATGATACCGCCGTACAAGGACAAAATGATTGACTTCAACAATTGGCTAAGCTTCTGGTGTCATTCTAAGGGGATCCAGTATTTGTCTGCCTGGGACAACATGGTCAACAGACCACGATGCTTTGCCAGATATTGGCCTGCACCTGTCACCCCTGGGATTCCGGATACTGGCTAGGGGTCTTACCACCCCTATAGTGCCTTTTTTAGGCAAGGTTCAAATGAAAAATTCACCACCGTAGCAGGAACAGGCAAGCAAAAACTGAGGGTAATGCTACTCAATGCTAGAAGTCTAAATCTCAAAATGCACTCACTTGAGGCACTCCTTAAAAATGGAGAACATCAATATCTGTGCAGTGACTGAAACCTGGTTCAAGGATCTAGAGAGCACCCCTGCATTACCAGGCTATAACTCATACCACACTTTTCGGCCATCTAACCTGGACCCGAACACCAAAGGCAGAGGTGTGTCCATATTCATTAAGGATATCCACACCTCCAAGCTAGATGTTCATCGTGCATACAGCTGCAGTCATAACAGATGGGTTCTCCTGCCGTCAGGCGGGTCCTCGGTCGGCCGAATTCCAAAGTCTAGGTCCGGCGTTGGTTGTCGTTGCCTCTTCCCTGACATCAGAGCAACAGGGGTATAAAAGAACCAGCCGACGCCATTTTCTTCAGTCTTTCTTGCCGTGCGGTGCCCGAAGCAGAAGCAGTTCGCAAGTGCCGGTCGGCCAGCTCCTGAAATTACGAAAATTTTGCAACCGAAGTCTTCTTGAAAGCTAAGTACCCCGTTGGGGAAACTTTTCTTGCCTCAGACCGATGTCAGACAAAGTTAATAATTGTATTTCATGTGGGAAGCAAATACCGCATAAGGATTTTCATTCCCTCTGTATTCCTTGCTTAGGCCCAGACCACGACGTCTCGGTCTGTCGTTTTTGTGCTACATTCAATAAACGCACCATTAAACGTCGGGCGGAGTTTGCCCAGCATTATTTTGGCAAAACATTTAACTATATTATGTCATCGGATACTCCGACTCCAGTTTTGTCTAAAAAACGCAAAGATAAGGACCGACACACGAGGTCCGCGGCCTCTACCGACACCACGCCAAAGCCGACTACAGGTGGTCCGGTTCTCAGCGAGGTGCCTATGCTGCCCCTGACTACCGACGACACTTCTTTGGTGGTGTCTTCTGTGCCCGAGGTCTCTGGCTCCTCGGCCCACACCCCGACTACAGATACCGAAGCCACTCTTGGTGGTGAATCTCAAAATGTAGACAGGTCTGCCTCCTCTCAAGGTGTCTTCAGACCTTCCTCTTCTTTTTCCATCAAGGCTTTCACTAAGTCTAAAGCAGCCATGCATTCTAAGAAACAAGCTACACAGGGCCTTTCTCCAGGTCCCATGCCTAAAAAACAGATGCTCAAAATGGCTGAGAATTTAATTACTCTTATCAGGGGTTCTCAACCCCCCCCAGACAAAAGGCCCAGAGTGGAGGAAGAATCCCCCTCCTCTGACCAGACCTCCATTATATCAGAGCACTCTGATGAACAGGAACATTCTTACTCCCCTTTTGAAGATTCTGATGCAGAGGAGTCCATTCCCTCTGTCTCCCCCCCAGAGGATTACTCATTTGGGGAAACCTTGCATACCCTAAGGGAACACTTCCACTGGGAAGGCCAAGAGTACTCTGATTCCAAGAAAAGGCTTAAGGATTTTCTCTTGCTACCTCAGCACAGGCCTCTGGCTATACCTCCTGTCTTAGACATACTAGATGATGTGTACTCGGAGGCCTGCCTTAACCCGGATTCTTTACCTCCAGCCCCTGTCAAGCCTGACAGGTACTACTGGGTTCCTGACTCACACCAATTTTTATACAAAAGCCATGCGGCTGACCCAGAAACTATCTCACAGTGCCCAAAAGGAATTAAGGCCTCCACTGCTAAAAATCCATTACCTTCCGAGAGAGATTCCAGATCCTTAGAAAGGTGGGGAAAAAAGGTATATACCTCGGCCACCTTAACCATGAGGGCATTAAACTGCCAGTTCCATATGCTAAAGTACCAGCAGTTTCTGTTATCACAATTGAGAAGTAAAATGTCACAACCTGAACAACCAGATTTGAAGGAGTTGCAGGATTTGATGCATAGTGCAGAACAAGTGGGTAAACATACCTTGCAATGTGGTTTTGATGCTCTAGAGGCCTCATGTAGAGCTGCGGTTACAGGATCAGTGATACGTAGATATGCCTGGCTCAAGGAACAAACCTTACCAGATCATGTCAAAGCTAAATTGCTAGATGCCCCTCTTCAAAAGGAAGTATTATTTGGTGTTAAAGCTGAAGAGGTATTAAAGAAAATGGAGGTAAAAGCTAAATCAATGCAAACAGTGAAGGATTTTCTAAAGGTACAACCTCCACGTTTCAGTAGAAATTGGCCTTCCAAAAATTGGTCCTTTCCAGCCACGGACAGACCCCAAAGAGGTAGATACAGGCGCCCGAGGGGCAGAGGGCAATCTCAAAGCTCCTACACAAAGAGGTGGTGAGGATAGTTCGCAGCCATTCAGAAAGCAAGCCCAATGACTTTCCCCTTTGCAGGCCAAGCAAGGCTCAAATGGCAGCACCCTTAGGCGGAAAACTGGCATTATTTTCAAAAAATTGGCATATTGTCACAAAAGACAAATGGATCCTGGACATTATAAACAGAGGCTACAGATTCCATTTTCACACCCTTCCAAAAATGAGAGGCATGCCAAACCTGCCACACAATCAAAGGGCAGAGGCACAAAAACAGATTTCAGATCTCATGGACATGAAAGCTATTCAAGAGGTACCTACTCATGAACAAGGTCAAGGCTTTTATTCCAGACTATTCCTGGTACCAAGGAAGGGAAAAGATTGGAGACCTATTTTAGACCTATCCATCCTAAACACATTTTTACTCGTACCAAAATTCAAGATGCTCACTTTACAGCAGCTTCTTCCCATGCTGGGCAAGGAGTCTTGGCTGGTAACATTGGACCTCAAGGAGGCATACCTGCATGTCCCAATCAGACAAAATTGCAGAAGATACCTCAGATTTCTTGCAGGTTCAACCCATTATCAATTCTCTGCATTGCCCTTTGGCTTATCTACTGTGCCCAGAGTATTCACAAAATTCCTGGCATCAGTAATTTCCTACTGCAGACTTCAAGGGATACAAATATACCCATATTTGGACGACTGCCTGATCCAAGCGGACAGCAAGCACATTCTTCTGAAACATCTGGCTTATGTAATAATGTTGTTGAATTCTCTGGGATACACGGTCAACAAAAAGAAATCAAGGCTAATACCCTCTCAGAAAATAATTTTCCTGGGTGCCAACTTGGACACAAACACCCAGATGGCCTACCTCACGCCAGAGAAGCAGGGGCAACTAACGCAATACTTCAGAACACTAGCAGATTTTACCAGGCTGACTGCAAGGAAAATCCTGCAGGCTGTGGGATTCATGGCATCTTGCATCCTACTAATCCCATGTGCAAAGCTGCATATGAGGAAACTTCAATGGTACCTGAAAAACCTATGGTCTCAACACAGCCACAGTTTGGAAACAATAATACCACTAATTCCATGTCTTCAAAAGGAATTTCTGTGGTGGGCTCAAGCATGCCAAGCAAACACAGGTCTCCCATTCTGCAAGACTCAAGCAAATCAAGTCATCACAACAGATGCCTCGGACTACGCCTGGGGGGCGCACATGACAGATCGGTGCATTCAGGGCAAATGGTCTCTAAAAGAAAAGCACCTTCACATCAATCAAAAGGAACTGCTAGCAGTAATAAATGCTATTATAGCTTTCAAAGACCTTCTGCATCCAGGTCAACTATTGATAAGGACAGACAACACGACAGTAATGTGGTACATAAACAAAAAGGGAGGAACCCATTCATACCCCCTATGCAGACTGGCCATGTCACTTTGGAACATGGCTCTGGAATTACAAATCGAGCTTCAAGCACAGTACTTGCCAGGCAAGGAAAACACGCTGGCAGACAACCTAAGCAGAAATGTGACAGATCCACACGAATGGAAGTTGTATCCTCAAGTTTTTACAGAAATAATTCAAGCATGGGGAAGGCCAGACATAGATCTCTGCCTCCCACAAAAATCACCAATTGACAAAATTCTGCTCAAGGACTTTTCATCCAAAGGCCTGGAGAGTGGACGCTCTCTCTTTCAGTTGGACAACAATGACAGTTTATGCCTTTCTACCTCTTCCTCTGCTGCCCAAAGTTCTATTAAAAACCAGAGCAGACAGACCAAAGATGATTCTCATTGCTCCAGACTGGCCAAGACAACACTGGTACCCACTCCTGAGGAGCCTGACACATTCCCCACGCTGGACCCTACCTCTAATGCCTCTTCTTCTGACTCAGCACAGCTTCAAAACTCTTCACAGTAAGCTGAAAACACTCAATCTGGCCACATGGAAGATTCCTTAACATCACAACAGACCCTACTCTCCAAGGAGGTGCAGGATGTCATTTTGGAGGCCAGAAGGCCGTCTACTAGAAAAGCCTACACCGCAAAATGGAAGCAGTTTTGTGCCTGGAATGAGGAAAAAGGGCCAGAATCCTGGAAAACTGAATTTACCTCAAATATTACAGTATCTAGCTGAGCTGCTAAGCAGTGGACTTTCATTCTCCTCCATCAAAATCCATGCCTCAGCAATTTCTGCAGAATACAACACTGATCCACCTTTATTCTCTCACCCCCTCTTAAGACAGTTCCTCAGAGGGGCTAAGAATATAAAACCCCCAAGGAAACAACCAATACCTGCTTGGGACCTCAATTTCATACTAGAAAAGCTGACCTTGCCTCCTTTTGAGCCAGCTGCCTCAACAGATTTGCAGTATTTGTCATGGAAAACAGCTTTCCTTCTGGCTATTACTTCAGCTCGTAGGGTTTCGGAACTACAAGCCCTCATGGCTGTGCAGCCTTTTATCATCTTCCATCAGGACAGAGTTTCCTTACGAACCAACCCATCCTTTATGCCAAAAGTGGTATCCAGGGTAGCTTTGAATCAGGCTATACACTTACCTACCTTTTATCCTAATCCTCAAAACAAAGGGGAGAGATTATTACATTCCTTGGACATCCACAGACAACTGCATTATTATTTGGACAGAACAAAGCCTTTCAGAAAATCAGAACAGCTCTTTGTGTCCTATGCTATAGGAGCTCAAGGGAAGCCTATTTCCAAACAGACAATCTCAAAATGGATAGCCCACTGCATACGCTTTTGTTACTCTTTTCATGGCAAAGCTGTACCTGCAGGCATCAGATCTCACTCCACAAGGGCCACATCTACCTCTGCAGCTTTCCTCAGAGGAGTTCCTACCAAAGATTTTTTGGAAGCAGCCACTTGGAGTTCTGTGCATACCTTCTCCAAGCACTACCACCTACCATTATACTCCAAAACTAAAGCAGGCTTTGCCACTGCAGTCTTGCAGGGCATCCTGGCTCCTCCTAGTTGCAACTAGTGCCTACCACCCCTTTCTTAGCTTTGGGATTCTACCCATCTTTTATGACTGCAGCTGTATGCATGATGAACATAGTACAGTTTTGTATCTACCATAAATGTAGATGTTCAAGTGCTAATACAGCTGCAGTCCAGGTTTCCCTCCCTCCTTCCCCTCTTGGGACAGGCCTATTGGCTAACATCTCCTCATACTACCTGATTGGGGTATTCTTTTATCGTGTATTTGCTTGCAACTAATATATTTTGATTATATGACATTGTTTTTTTACACAAATTTATGTATTGCCTTCCTTCTGGGGGCACCTGACATCTGGGGCAAGAAAAACTGAAGAAAATGGCGTTGGCTGGTTCTTTTATACCCCTGTCGCTCTGACGTCAGGGAAGAGGTGACGACAACCGACGCCGGACCTAGACTTTGGAATTTGGCCGACCGAGGACCCGCCTGATGGCAGGAGAACCCATCTGTTATGACTGCAGCTGTATTAGCACTCGAACATCTACATTTATGGTAGGTACAAAACTGTACTTTGCGCAGTA
This sequence comes from Protopterus annectens, assembly GCF_019279795.1. Taxonomy (NCBI): domain Eukaryota; kingdom Metazoa; phylum Chordata; order Ceratodontiformes; family Protopteridae; genus Protopterus; species Protopterus annectens. The sequence goes on from NC_056739.1 coordinate 1,155,035,619, forward strand.
TAATGTATGTGAGGTTATCCAAGTGCAACTAACTCTGGGAAAAACTGCAATCCAAATTGTAGCTTGCTACAGATCCCCCACCATGCCCCAGAATTCCCACTCCTCTTTTCTTGATATACTGGAAAATATTAGGGTTCAACCAAACACCCTAATAATGGGTGATTTCAACTACCCCACCATTAACTGGGAAAACTACTCATGTACCAACTCCTTCGCTCAACGCTTTCTGGAATTCATAAATTCCAATGCCCTGGATCAACTTATCCACACCCCTGCCAGGGGCAACAATAACCTAGACCTCATCATTACCAACATGAGTGACCAGTGTTCCACACCTGAAGTCAACTCCTCGTTGGTCAGATCCAACCATAAACTAATCACCCCTAGATATCCGCATCCCACCCCCACCCACCATTAAGGAAACCATGGTAAAAAATTTCTCCAAAGCCAACTTCATGCTTCTTAAGACAGAAGTGGCGAACTTCATGACACCCATGCAGATGGATAATACAGTTACAACTGCTGAATCCTACACAAATGCACTCTATAAGCATTTACACGAGTGCATGGATTGTGCTATCCCAAACAGAACCAAGATGCTATCCTCCAAAAAAAGGAAGCCAAACTGGTGGTCCCCTGCCATAAACAAACTCTACAACAGAAGGAAGAAACTGTTGCAAAAGAGAGTAAAACCCCATGAGTGGAGGAGCTCCCTGGTCAGCCTCAGAAAGAAGCTGAGATCCCTTGTAAGATCCTCCATCGCTAGCAATGAAAGCAAAATCACCACTGATTCTAAGGGCAACAAAAAGCATTCTATAGCTTTGTTAAGAATCTCAATGGCAACACCCAGATCTGCTCTGAGTTACAGCACAATGGCACAAAAATTACAGAACCAACTGATATTGCCAACATCCTGGCAGATAGGTTCAGTGCTAACTTTACCCCCCTCTCACCACCTAAAGGGAACATATCTATACAGGAAGAATGCAGAGTCCCTGTAATCACATATATGCAGGTAAAAGCTGCACTCACTAAAACCAAAAACACAGCATCCATGGGACTGGGCAACATCCCAGGCTGTGTTTTACATGAACGTCAGAACAAACTGGCCCCCCACCTAAGCACCATGTTCAGTCATAGTCTCATGTCAGGCTTTGTGCCCACTGAATGGTGCACAACAACAGTTATCCCACTCCACAAAGGGAAAGCCACCACTGATACTGGGAACTATCGCCCTATTAGCCTGATGAGACTGGTCTGCAAGGCCATGGAATGTATCATCATGAAACTCATAAACAAAGACATTGGTAACCTCCATACTCTGGACCCCACACAGTTTGGGTTGTTGAAAGACAGATCATGCCTTCTGAATCTGATCAACTTCTTTGAGGCAATCACCAAAGCCGTAGACGAGGGTAAGGTGGTTCACACAGCCAACTTGACTTCGCCAAGGCTTTTGACACCATCCCCCATTCTGGAATTATAGCTAAACTCACTAAACTAGGTATAAATCTCTACATCACAAGATGGGTTGCCAACTGACTCACTGACAGAACCCACACTGTAAAAGTTGCAGACTCCAAATCTGACCTCAAAGCAGTGACAAGTGTAGTACCACAGGGTTCTGTCCTGGGACCTCTCCTGTTTGGTATCTACTTCTCTGAAGTACAGGCTAACAAAGAAGGCCTCTGGCTAATGAAGTTAGCAGATGACTGCAAACTAGGAGCCATAGTCAAGTTCCCAAATGATGTGGACATCCTACAGAAGGGCTTCACTGAGACAGATGCCTGGTGTCAGAGGCATGGCCTCAGGCTCATGCCAAAAAATGCATTGTCATCCCTTTGGTAAAAACTCTGTACCCATCAGCTACCACATAAATGGCAGTCTACTTAACGCCAAATGTGTGATAGGACCCAGGTGGATAGTAGTCCCTCCTTTGATAATCACATCGCCACAGTAGTCAGGGAAATCCTTCTATGTGGCACACCTCATCACAAAAGGGTTCTCATCCAGGAAAAAAGAGGTCATTGTTCCCCTCTACTCGGCACTCATTAGAGCCATTATAGAGTACAATGCCCCTTTTGGAATGTACCTTACAAGACATCTGCAGCAGCTGGAAAGGCCACAGAAGTACCTCACAAAGAGGATTACTGGCCTCAAACAGATGCCCTACACTGACTGTCCCAAAAACCTCCAGCTTTACTCTGTAGCATATCGCCTACTCCGAGGAGATTTCTGCCTAACATATAAAGCTATGTTAAACCCAGAGCTGTTGGACATGCTGCACCTAAAGAAATCCCAATCGCTCCGAGCTACATGTTCTAGGGACCTAAGCCTTGTCACCACAATAAACAGGACATGCTGGAGGTATAGATTCATGTCCCAGAGATTTCCTATACTCTAGAACAAGCTACCCATCTATGTCAAGCAAAGTTCCTCATTAGCACTCTTCAAAAAAAATCTTGATGAGTGGCTGGGAAATAGGAAATACACCCCGGGGATCACTTCTGTGGCTCTGCTCGACAGGGGCACAGGAAATTAACTTTCTTGGGTGGCATAAGCCAGGGAACCTTGTTGGCTAGGCTTACTTAGGCCCTTGGGCCAATAGCCTAGTACCTACGTATGAACCTATGAACCTATTCCTATGAGTAAGATAATTCCAAATAGATAGACAGACCAAGAACAGGCTGAATGATCCACTATCACAAAAATCTTCCATTTATTTACCAGTATATGAGCGCTTTCACAGTCAAACTGCTTCTTCAGATGTAATTACATTTTTTGTGATACTGAATCCTTCAGCCTGTTCTTGGTCTGTCTATCTATTTGGAATTATTTTGCTGCTTGTAATTTGTGGACCTAGCTAGTGGCAAAGGTTGGTGCTTGTTGTTTTAATAATTCCTATGAGTAAGGAAGTTTATGATTTTAACTCTGAAGACCCTTCTCTTCCTGCTTCTTAGGATCATAGGATCATAGTAAGTTACTAGGCCCTTACAAGCCTAGCCAATACTTTAGCCCATGTACCGACAAGTCAGCACCCGATGCCCCTGTGTAGCAGGGACATGGGTGGAATCCCAGGGGTGTATTTTCTGATGTTTTTCATGTTTCACTGTTGCAGTCATCACATTTAGGGTTATCTGCTTGCGGTAGCCTTCAGTCGGCTTGATTATCAAAGTCTTGGGTCCTGCATCAGTTGCTGTCTCATCTTCCATGACATCAGGTAGTCAGGGGTATAAAGCATGCATCCGACGACATTACATCAGTCTTTCTTGCTGTGCGGTGCCTGAAGCAGAAGCAGTTCGCAAGTGCTGGTTGGCCGACTCCTGAAATTTTCATTTTCGAGTTTCAGAACCGAAGTCTTCAACTAAGGCTAAGTACCCCATTGGGGAAACTTTTTCTTGCTCTAAACCGATGTCAGTAAAAGTCAATAATTGTATTTCTTGTGGAAAGCAAATACCTCATAAAGATTTTCATTCGTACTGTGTTCCTTGCCTAGGCCCTGACCACGATGTGCCTCGCTGTCGGTTTTGTGCCTTATTTAAACCACAAACTATTCGCCGTCGGTACATTTTCGCTTCTAAATATTTTGGTACTCAGTTCAATTATCCAGATATGTCTTCAGTAAGCCACTCGACTACTGACATTCCAAAAAAATGCAAAGATAAAGACAAAGACAGGCTGCCTAGGTCCAAAGCTGGTGATGACTTCTCCTAAGCTAGTCGCCAGTTCACTGGTGCTCAGTGAAGCGCTTTTGCAGTCCATGATACCACTACTTCAGATTTGCAGGCCTCTGCTGAGACCAATTCAGAGTCCGATATGCCGCAAGATGCTTCAACTGTGGAACCTGCAGATGTCTCTACCTTGGATGGGTTCGGTGCCGCTGTTCAGGCACTGGCTTCTGAGGGTGTATTCAGGCCTACTGACTTGCATATTAAACTGATGCCATCTTCTTCTAATAAGCCTAAAACTCGAACTATGCCTAAAAAACAAATGATAAGAATGGCTTAAGACCTTATTACTTTAACCAGGGGAGACCACCCTTCCCCCTCTAAGAGACCTATCCCCCTCTAAGAGACCTAGGACTGAATTTACTTATAATACTTTTGACCAGGATTCTGAAATTTCTATGTCTCCTCTGGTGACCAGGATTTACCCTTATCTACCTATGAGGATTTTGATGCAGAGGACTCTATTCCCTCTGCTTCCCCTCCAGAGCATTTTTCTTTTGGTGAAACCTTACATACTCTATGGGAGCATTTCCACTGAGAAAGCCAGGATTTTTCTGATTCAAAAAAGAGGCTTAGGGATTTCTTACTCCTGCCTCAACATAGGTCTTTAGCTATACCTCCTGTACTAGACATTGTGGATGATCACTTTTCAGAATCTAGTTTGGTCCCAGATTCTTTACCTCCTGCTCCCAGAAAACCTGACCGATATTACAGGGTTCCTGATTCACACAAGTTCCTTTTTAAAAATCCTACTGTGGATCCTGAGACCATTTCACAGGGACCCAAGGGCATTAAGGCTACTACTGCCAAAAATCCTACCCCCTCTGATAGAGATTCCAGGGCCCTGGATAGATGGGGTAAGAAGGTATATGCTTCTGCAACCTTGGCCATCAGGGCCCTAAATTGCCAGTTTCATATGTTAAAGTATCATAGGTTCATAGGTTCATAGGTTCATACTAGGCTATCTGCCCTAGGGCATTTATAAGCCTAGCCAGAGTGTGGTTGGCTTTTGCCACCCATTTTAAATGAATTTTGCTATGCCCTTTTTCGAGGTTAGTATACTGTGCCTCTGTCTAACAGTGACACAGAAGTGATACCCGGGGTAAACCTACTATCTCCCATCCACTCATCAAGATTCCTCTTGAAGAGAGTCAATGAGGGACTCTGCCTAACCTGGACTGGGATTTTATTCCAGAGTGAAGGGAGCCTCTGGGTTATGAATCTGTCCCTCCAGCATGTCCTATTTATTTCAGTGCTGAGGTTCAAGTCTCTCGAGCGCGTAGCTAGATGGGATTTGGATTTTCTGAGGTGCAACATGTCCATTAATTCCGGGTTGGACATGGCTTTATACATCAGGCACAGATCGCCTCTGAGCAGGCGGTATGCCACTGAGTAGAGCTGGAGTTTCTTTATCCGGCAGCATATGGCATCTGTTTGAGCCCTTTGATCCTCTTGGTGAGGTACTTTTGGAGTCTTTCCAGTTGCTGCAGGTGTCTGGTAAGGTACATCCCAAAAGGGGCATTGTACTCAATTATGGGCCTGATGAGGGATGAGTAAAGAGGCACGATGACCTCCCCTGATCTAGATGTGAATCCCTTCATGATTAGGTGGGCTATATAAAATGTTTTTCTAACCACTTTGGCCACGTGGTTGTCAAATGAGAGATTGCTATCAACTTGGGTCCCCAGGTCCCTAATTACTTCTTCCATACTTAATGGATTACCACCTATGTGGTAATTTGTGGGCACTTTGTTTTTGCCAAAGGGGATGACTATACACTTTTTGGCATTTAGCTTGAGGTCATGGCTCTGGCACCAGTTGTCTGTTTCTATGAGGCCCTTTTGTAGGATGCTTGTGTCGGCTGGAGAGTCAATTATGGCACCCAGTTTGCAGTCATCTGTGAACTTGGTCAGCCACAGTCCTTCCGTGTTAGCCTGTACCTCCGAGAAATATATACCGAACAAGAGAGGTCCCAGGACTGAGCCTTGTGGGACGCCACTTGTAACTGGTTTGGAATCTGACATGGCTCCAGCAATTCTAACCATGTGGGTTCTGTCCTTGAGCCAGTTTGCAACTCATCTAGTGACATAGGAGTTTATATTTAAGCTGGTGAGCTTATCTATAATGCCCGAGTGGGGTAGTGTATCGAAGGCTTTTGCAAGGTCCAGGTAGGCTGTGTGGACCACCTTCCCCTCGTCAATGGCCTTGGTGACTGTTTCAAAGAAATCAGCATATTATTGGATTGCTTAAACAGAAAATTATGTTAATTCCTGATTGTGTTGAAAGGAAGGATTTACAGGATTTAATGCATTCTGCTGAACAGGTTGGAAAACTTACTTTGCAATGTGGTTTTGATTCACTAGAGGCATCTTTCAGGGCTGCTGTCACCGGGTCTGTACTTAGAAGGCATGCTTGGCTTAAGGAGCAATCTTTGCCAGATCATGTTAAAACTAAATTGCTGGATGCTCCTTTAAATCAGGACCGCCTGTTTGACAACAAAGCAGAAGTTCTTAAAAAGATGGAGGAAAAAGCTAAATCTATGCAAACTGTTAAATATTTCTTACAAGTGCAGCCTCCTAGATGTAAGTAGGCATTGGCCCTCAAACAATTGGTCCTTTCCTGCCTCTTCCAGGCCTTCTCAGTTCAAACCCAGAACCAGCAAAACAACCACGCTTCAGTCCTAGGGTATGCACAGGACTAAGTAGTGTGGGGGGGGCTCCCACTTCCAAATCAGGGAGTAGTAAGACTCCCCCCTGTGGTAAGCTGTCTCAATGACATAACTTTAAAACTTCCAAGCACTTCTCAACTGTCTGCTCCTTTAGGGGGAAAGATTGCTCTGCAAGCAAAGAACTGGGAACTCATTATCCAGGACAAATGGGTTTTAAGCATAGTTTCCCAAGGATACAGACTTCACTTCCACACATTACCAACCCCAAACGGTTGGCCAGATCTACCCGCAAATCAGTGGGCAGAGGCTCAAAAGCAAGTACTCTCTCTCTTAAGATTAAAGGCTATTCAGACTGTACCAGAAGAGAAAAAGGGACAAGGTTTCTACTCAAGACTTTTCCTGGTACCCAGAAAAGACAACTCATGGCATCCTATCCTGGACCTGTCTATCCTAAACACCTTTTTGGTGATTCCAAAATTCAAGATGCTAACTCTTCACCAGTTGCTTCCCATGATAGGCAAAGATGTGTGGTTGGCAACACTGGATTTAAAGGAAGCCTACCTGCACATCCCAATCAGGGAATCTTTCAGAAAATACCTATGCTTCAAAGCAGGCTGCATGCACTATCAGTTCTCTGTACTACCCTTTGGCTTATCTACTGCACCCAGGGTATTCACAAAGTGGCTAGCTCCAGTCATTGCCTTTTGTAGGCAAAGAAATATTCAAATATACCCATACCTGGATGATTGTCTAATTCATGCAGAAAGCAAGGACATACTTCTGAATCATCTGGCATTTGTACAAAATGTGTTAACTTGTCTGGGGTACACCATAAACGAAAATAAATCACGTCTGGTACCCTGTCAAAAAATTATATTCCTGGGAGCAAGTTGAACACAACTTCCCAGATGGCTTTCCTCACACCAGAGAAACAAATTCGTTTGACAACTTACTTCAAACTAGTGTCCACAAAAAGCATGCTATCTGCAAGGTAAATACTCCAAGTCTTGGGGTTTATGGCCTTGTGCATTCTACTAATTCCATATGCAAGACTGCATATAAGGAAACTACAATGGTATCTGAAAAGTCTTTGGTGTCAACATTCTCAGGATCTAGAAGCAATGATTTCTATCATACTTTGCCTACGGTTGTAATTCCTTTGGTGGGCAAAGGCCTGCCACCAAAACAAGGGACTACCATTCACTCTACCCCCTATTTCAAAGCAAACCATTTCTAAATGGATAGGCCATTGCATTCATTTCTGCTATAAGCACCATGGAAAAACCTATCCCACAGGGAATTAGACCCCATTCAACCAGGGCTGCATCTACCTCTACAGGCTTTCTCAGAGGTGTCCCTACCAGAGACATCCTAGATTGAAGCTGCTACCTGGAGTTCTGTATATACTTTCACCAAGCATTACCTTTTGCCAATTTTCTCTAAATCCAGACTGGCTTTGCCACTGCAGTCTTGCAGGGCCTTATAGCTGGTCCTAATGCTATCTAAATTCCTCCTCCCATCCTTAGCTTTGGGAATCTACCCAAATGTGATGACTGCAACAGTGAAACACGAAGAGCATAGTACAGTTGTGTACACTTACCAAAAATGTAGATGTTCGAGTGTATTCACTGTTGCAGTCCTGGTTACCCTCCCTCCAGCCCCCTGACTTCTTTTGGCTATACCTCTATTCTCCTCTACTATACTTAAAAGCTTTTTGGTGTGTTTGCTTTTTTGTTGGAGCTATAACCTTGTAGATATATATATATATATATATATATATATATATATATATATATATATATATATATATATATGTTTAATTGCTTCCCATTATGGGGGGCACCTGACGTCTGGGGCAAGAAAAACTGATGTAATGGCGTCGGCTGCATGCTTTATACCCCTGACTACATGACTTCATGGAAGATGAGACAGCAACCGACGCAGGACCCAAGACTTTGATAATCAGGCTGACTGAGGGCTACTGCAAGCAGATAACCCTAAATGTGATGACTGCAACAGTGAATACACTCGAACATCTACATTTATGGTAAGTGTACACAACTGTACTTTCCCCATCCAGTTATCCAGATTGTGCTTAAAAAGTGTTAATGAGGTTCTCTGCTTGATGTGGAGCAGGAGTCTATTCCACAGAAGGGGGAGTCTCTGGGACACAAATCTGTCCCGCCAACAAGTCCTATTCATCTTATTCATGTCACAGTCCAGGTTGAGGTCGCGCATGTGGGTTACTCGAGTAGAGCTAGACTTGTGAATATGCACCAGTCCCATAAATGCAGGGTCTGAGATTGGCTTGTATGCCAGACAGAGATCACCTCTGAGGAGTCTGTAGGAGACTGAATAGAGAGATAGGGCCTTTAGCCTGTCTGTGTATGGTAGATGTTTGAGGCACTGGATTCTCCTGGTGAGGAACCTTTGTGGTCTCTCCAACTGCTGCATGTGCTTTGTGAGGTAGTACATGCAGAAAGGGGCATTGTACTCAATAATGGGTCTTATAAGGGAAGAATACAGGGATTTTATGACCATGTTGTCCTTGGATGAGATACCTTTACTAATAAGGTGGGCCATGTAGAAAACTTTCCGTACAACAGAGGCAATATGGTGGTCAAATGTCAGTTTGTATCAACCTGGGTGGGTGCCCAAATCCCTCACAACAGATTGCGTGCTTAAGACCTTGTTATTAATGTGATAATTTGTGGGATGTCACTCTCCCCGAAGGGGATAATGATGCATTTTTTGCCATTCAGTTTGAGGCCATGTTTCTAGCACCAGTCATATGTTTGGGTGAGACCCTCTTGGAGGATGTCCACATCATTAGGGGTACTGATGACAGTGCGTAGCTTATAGTCATCTGCAAACTTGGTCAGCTATAGCCACTGGTTTTGGCCTGCACCTCAAAAAAGTATATCCCAAACAACAAGGGCCCCAAGACTGATCCCTGGGGTACACCACTCATTACGGGTTGACTGCTTCAGGTGGCTTCCCCTATTTTGACTAGGTGGGTTCTATCAGTGAGCCAGTTTGCTACCCATCTGGTAACATATGGATTGACACCTAGTGAGAGAGTTTATCTATTATACCAGAGTGGGGAATAACATCGAAGGCTTTAGCCAGGTCAAGGTAGGTGATGTGCACCATCTTCCCCTCGTCCGTGGCTTTGGTAACTTTCTCAAAGAAGTTGAACAAATTTAACAGGCATGACCTCCGCTTGACGAAATCAAACTGTGTGGGATCAATTGTTTAGAAGTTGCCAAAGCCCTTGTTAATGAGGTCCATGATAATCCGCTCCATGGCCTTGCAGATCAGGCTAGTTAGGCTGATGGGTCTATAATTTCCTGGATCGGTGGACACTCCACCTTTGTGCAAAGGGATGACAGTGGCTGTCCTCCACTTGGTTAGGATGAAGCCAGTATTCAGGCTTTGATTGAATAGTGTACCTAGTGGTGCTGCAAGCTCCTGTGTGAGTTCATGTAGGATGCAGCCTGGGATGTTATCTGGTCCCATGGAGGCTGTATTTTTTGCCTTTGAGAGGGCAGTGATGACTTGCTCCCTAGAGATAAGGGGAGGGGGGCAGATGATGGGCATGTCCTGATTTACTGATGGGGGGAAGAGAGGGGTGATGTTTTCACTGAACCTGTCTGCCAGCAGGTTGGCTATATCTATGGCGTTTGTGCATGTGGTGTCATTGACCACCAGTTCTGAGCAGGTCTGGGTGCTTCCCTTGAGTTTGCAGACATTTGCAAAGAAAGCCTTATTATTGTCTTTAGTAGATGTGGCCAGTTTGGACTCAAAGTTTGCTTTGCAGGATTTTATTAGTGTTCTTATTTGCTTGTTCAGACTAAGGGGAGATTGCTTCCAGTTAGGTACCTGCTCCTCCTTGGTCCTGGACAGCAGTTTTTTCCTTGTGTTATAGAGTTTATTTATTGCAGATGTCCACAAGACAGGTTTACTCTTCCTTGAGGAGGAGGATTTTGTCCTGTCGGGTATTCCGGACTCCATGCAGCTATATAAGTGTGTGTATAGTACTTTGGTGTAGGTTTGTGCATATGTTTTATTTCCTATGGCGGGAGAGGGAGCTGTGAAGCTGTTTATACCTTCCCTCAGGAGGTTCTAATCAGCTTTCAAGAAGTTTTTTTGTTTGTCCCTATCTAGGGGTGATTAGGGGAGATGGTGACTTAAAAAGTGATCTTACCAGGGAAGATGACACTGTAGTGATACTGCAGTGGATGTTCATCGTGCATACAGCTGCAGTAATCACAGATGGGTTTTCAGCCATCAGGCGGTCCCTCGGTCGGCCGAATTCCAAAGTCTTGGTCCGGCGTCGGTTGTCGTCGCTTACTCTTCTGACGTCAGTGAGGCCAGAGTATATAAGACACAGCCGACGCCATGTTCTCCAGTCTTTTTTGCCGCACGGTGCCCAAAGCAGAAGCAGTTCGCAAGTGCCGGTCGGCCAGCTCCTGAATTACGAAAAAAATTGGAAACCGAAGTCTTCATTAAAGCTAAGTACCCCGTTGGGGAAACTTTTCTTGCCTCAGACCGATGTCAGAAAAAGTTAATAATTGTATTTCTTGTGGGAAGCAAATACCGCATAAGGATTTCCATTCCCTTTGCATACCTTGTTTGGGCCCAGACCACGATGTCTCAGGCTGTCGCTTTTGCGCTACCTTCAATAAACGCACTATTAAGCGTTGGGCGGAGTTCGCCCAACACTACTTTGGTAAAGCTTTTGATTATAAAATGTCGTCAGATACTCCGACTACCGTTTTGTCCAAAAAACGCAAGGAAAAGGACCGACACGCGAGGCCCGCAGTCCCCGCCGACACCACGCCGAAACAGGCTACACGTGGTCCGGTTCTCAGCGAGACGCCTTTGCAGTCCCTGACTACCGACGACTCTCCTTTGACGGTGTCTTCTGTACTCAAGACCGCTGGGTCCTCGGCCCTTTCCCAGACTACTACCGAAGCCCCTGCTAATGTAGAGCCTACTAATGTGGACAGGTCCACCTCTACCCATGGTGTTTTTAGGCCCTCATCTTCCTTTTCAATTAAGGCCTTTACTAAATCCAAAGCAGCCAGGCATCCCACGAGACCTGTTGCACAGAGCCCATCTTCAATACCCATGCCTAAAAAACAGATGCTAAAAATGGCTGAGGATTTAATTACTCTTATCAGAGGTTCTCATCCCCCTCCTGACAAGAGACCCAGAGTGGAGGAAGATTCTCCCTCCTCTGATCAGGGATCCATTTTATCAGAACATTCTGATGCAGAGGAACATTCTTACTCTCCTTTTGAGGATTCGGATGCAGAACAGTCCATTCTTTCGGTATCCCCTCCTGAGGATTTTTCCTTTGGGGAAACCATGCACACCTTGAGGGAACACTTCCATTGGGAAGGCCAAGACTTTTCAGATTCCAAGAAAAGACTTAGGGAATTTCTTTGGTTACCTCAACACAGACCTCTGGCTATACCCCCTGTTCTGGACATACTGGATGATGTCTATTCGGAGGCTTGTCTTAACCCTGATTCTCTGCCTCCTGCACCAGTCAAACCTGATAGGTATTACAGAGTACCCAGCTCTCACCAATTTCTCTTCAAACCCTGAAACCATTTCACAAGGCCCCAAGGGATTGAAGGCCTCCACTGCCAAGAATCCACTTCCTGCAGAAAGGGAATCCAGATCTTTAGAAAGGTGGGGTAAAAAGGTATATACCTCGGCCACCCTAGCCATGAGGGCCTTAAACTGTCAGTTTCATATGATTAAATATCAACAGTACCTGTTATCACAGTTAAGGAACAAAATGTCTCAACCTGAACAACCAGATTTAAAAGAGTTACAGGATATGATGCATAGTGCGGAGCAAGTGGGTAAACACACCTTACAATGTGGTTACGATGCCCTAGAGGCTTCCAGTAGAGCAGCTGCTACAGGATCAGTCATTCAGACATGCCTGGCTTAGGGAACAAAATTTGCCTGATCATGTGAAAGCTAAACTTCTTGATGCTCCTTTACAAAAGGATGTACTATTTGGTACTAAAGCTGAGGAGATACTACGGAAAATGGAAGAAAAAGCCAAATCTATGCAAACTGTCAAAGCTTTCTTACAGGTCCAACCACCACGTTTTAGCAGGAATTGGCCCTCAAAAAACTGGTCCTTTCCAGCCACTGACAAGCCCCAAAGAGGTAGATACAGACGCACAAGGGACAGAGGGCAATCACAAGGATCATATAGAGGCAGACAATGGCAAACTCCAGCACCAAGAGGTGGTGAAGACAGTGCACAACAATACAGGAAGCAAACCCAATGACTCCCTCATTTCCATGCCAAGCAAGTTTCAGCTGGCAGCACCTTTGGGAGGGAAACTAGCATTATTTGCAAGCAATTGGCATATTGTCACAACAGACAAATGGATACTGGACATTATAAACAGAGGCTACAAATTTCAATTTCACACTCTTCCAAAAATGAGAGGCATGCCAAACCTGCCACAAAATCAAAGGGCAGAGGCACAACTGCAAATTTCAAAGCTCATAAACATGAAAGCTATTCAAAAGGTACCTACGCACCAACAAGGTCAAGGTTTTTATTCAAGACTTTTTCTGGTACCAAGGAAAGGAACCGACTGGAGACCCATTTTGGACTTATCCATCCTAAACACATTTCTACTCGTGCCAAAATTCAAGATGCTCACATTACAGCAACTTCTTCCCATGCTGGGCAAGGAGTTTTGGCTGGTAACATTGGACCTCAAGGAGGCATACCTGCATGTCCCAATCAGACAAAGCTGCAGAAGATACCTCAGATTTCTTGCAGGTTCAATCCACTATCAATTCTCTGCATTGCCCTTTGGCTTATCTAATGCGCCCAGAGTATTCACAAAGTGCCTGGCATCAGTGATCGCCTACTGCAGACTTCAAGGGATACAAATTTACCCTTATCTGGACGACTGCCTGATCCAAGCGGACAGCAAACACATACTTCTGGAACATCTGGCATATGTGACACGGTTACTGCTTTCTCTGGGATATACAATCAACAAAGAGAAATCAAGGCTAACACCATCTGAGAAAATAACCTTCCTGGGTGCCAACTTGGACACAAACACCCAGATGGCATATCTTACGCCAGAAAAACAGGGGCAACTATCTCAGTACTTCAAAACACTAGCAAAAAGTACCAGGCTTACTGCAAGGAAAATCCTGCAGGCTCTGGGATTCATGGCATCTTGCATTCTTCTAATCCCATGTGCAAAGCTGCATATGAGGAAACTTCAATGGTACCTAAAAAATCTATGGTCTCAACACAGTCACAGTTTGGAAGCAATTATACCAATAATTCCATGTTTGCAAAAGGAATTTCTATGGTGGGCCCAAGCATGTCAAGTAAACACAGGCCTTCCATTCTGCAAGCCTCAAGCAAAACAAGTCATAACCACAGATGCCTCAGATTACGCCTGGGCACATGAAGGACAGGTGCATTCAGGGCAGATGGTCCCAAAAGGAAAAGCACCTTCACATCAATCAAAAAGAAATGCTAGCAGTAATAAATGCAATTACAGCTTTCAAGGACTTCCTGCATCCAGGACAATTACTGATAAGAACAGACAACACCACAGTAATGTGGTACATAAACAAACAAGGAGGAACACACTCATACCCCTTGTGCAGACTAGCCATGACTCTTTGGAACTTGGCTCTGGAAAGACAAATTGAACTTCAAGCACAGTACTTGCCAGGACTGGAAAACAGACACTCTAAGCAGAAATATGACAGATCCACACGAATGGAAGTTACATCCTCAGGTGTTTACAGAAATAATCCAAGCGTGGGGGAGGCTAGACATAGATCTTTTTGCCTCCCACAGGAACCATCAATTGAAAAAGTTTTGTTCAAGGACTTTTCATCCAAAGGCCTGGAGAGTGGACGCCCTTTCATTCAGTTGGACAGCATGGACAGTTTACGCATTCCCACCTCTGCCTCTCCTGCCCAAGGTGCTTTTGAAAGCAAGAACAGACAAACCGAGGATGATACTGATTGCTCCAGATTGGCCAAGGCAACACTGGTATCCACTCCTGAGGAGCCTAACACATACTCCTCCCTGGTCCCTGCCTCTAATGCCTCTTCTGCTGACTCAGCACAACTACAAAACTCTTCACAGTCAGCTGAAAACACTCAACCTCGCTGCATGGAAAATTCCTTAACACCACAACAGACCCTACTCTCCAAGGAGGTGCAGGATGTCATTTTGGAGGCCAGAAGACCATCTACTAGAAAAGCTTATTCCGCAAAATGGAAGCAGTTTTGCTCTTGGAATGAGAAAAGAGGCCAGGACCCTAGAAAACTGAACTTGTCTCAGGTATTACAGTATCTTGCTGAGCTGCTGAACAGTGGACTTTCATTTTCTTCCATAAAATACATGCCTCAGCCATTTCTGCAGAATTCAACACGGATCCCCCTTTATTTTCTCACCCACTCTTACGACAGTTCCTCAGAGGGGCTAAGAATATAAGACCTCCAAGGAAGCAACCAATACCAGCCTGGGACCTTAATTACATACTAGAAAAATTAACATTGCCTCCTTTTGAACCAGCTGCCTCAACAGATTTGCAATATTTGTCCTGGAAAACAGCCTTCCTTCTGGCCATCACTTCAGCTCGTAGGGTTTCTGAACTACAGGCCCTCATGGCGGTGCAGCCCTTCCTCATCTTCCATCAGGACAGGGTTTCCCTTCGTACCAACCCATCTTTTATGCCAAAAGTGGTATCCAGGTTAGCCTTAAATCAAGCCATACACCTACCTACCTTTTATCCTAATCCTCAAAACAAAGGGGAAAGGCTGCTGCACTCTTTAGACATCCATAGGCAGCTACGTTATTATTTGGACAGAACAAAGTCCTTCAGGAAATCAGAACAACTTTTTGTGTCCTATGCTGTTGGGGCCCAAGGGAAACCAGTTACCAAACAGACCATTTCCAAGTGGATTGGCCACTGCATACGGTTTTGTTATTCCTATCATGGGAAACCTGTTCCTACAGGTATCAGATCTCACTCCACCAGGGCCACAGCCACCTCTACAGCCTTCCTCAGAGGTGTTCCTACCAAAGATATTTTGGAGGCAGCCACTTGGAGTTCTGTACATACCTTCACAAAACACTACCACCTGCCCTTATATTCCAGAACAAGAGCAGGCTTTGCCACTGCTGTTTTGCAGGGCATTCTGGCTCAACCCAGTTCCTCCTAGTACCTACCACCCTATGCATAGCTTTGGGACTCTACCCATCTGTGATTACTGCAGCTGTATTCACGATGAACATAGTACAGTTTTGTACCTACCATAAATGTAGATGTTCGAGTACTAATACAGCTGCAGTACAGGTTTCCCTCCCTCCTTCCCCACTTGGTAAAGGCATGGGGCCTAACAACCTCTTCATACTACCTGACTGGGTTATCCTGCTATGTTTTATTTGCTTGCTTACACTGTTTTTGGATTACATTGCATTGCTTGTATATGTAGATAAGCATTATTTATGTATTGCCTTCCTTTTGGGGGCACCTGACATCTGGGGCAAGAAAGACTGAAGAACATGGCGTCAGCTGTGTCTTATATACTCTGGCCTCACTGACGTCAGAAGAGTAAGAGATGACAACCGACGCCAGACCAAGACTTTGGAATTCGGCCGACCGAGGGACCGCCTGACGGCTGAAAACCCATCTGCGATTACTGCAGCTGTATTAGCACTCGAACATCTACATTTATGGTAGGTACAAAACTGTACTTTACTCATGTTGGTTAATACCAAATCCAAGATATTTTCACCTCTTGTGGGGGTGTCAACCAGCTGGTCCAAAGCATTTGCACTGATGAAATCAAGGAATCTCTGGGCATTTGTGTTTTGACATGAGTAGATGTTCTTCGTGTTTCACTGTTGCAGTCATCACACTTGGGTTATCTGCTTGCAGGTAGCCCTCAGTCGGCCTGAATATCAGAGTCTTGGGATTTCTGCGTCGGATGCTGTTGCCTCTTCTATGACATCAGTTTGTCAAGGGGAATAAAACATGCAGCCGACGCCATTACATCAATCATTCTTGCCGAGAAGGAGCCCGAAGCAGAAGCAGTTCACAAGTGCCGGTCGGCCACTACCTGAAATTTTCATTTTTTTGAGTTTCAGACCTGAAGTCTTCTAAAGCTAAGTACCCAGTTGGGGATTCTTTTTTCTTATGCTAACCGATGTCAGAAAAAATTAACAATTGTCTTGCCTGTGGAAAGCAAATACCTCACAGAGATTTTCATTCTTACTGCACCTGACCACGACATCCCCAGCTGTCGGTTTTTTGCCTTATTTAACGCCCGAACCATTCATCATCAGGCTATTTTTGTAGCTAATTTATTTTGCTCTCATTCTCCATATTCTGAAATGGCTTCGGTAAGCCATCTGACTACCGATCTGCCAAAAAAGTGCAAAGACAAAGACAGAGACAGACCGCATAGGTCAAAAACTACTGACGACGCTTCCGTTAAGCTAGTCACTAGTCCACCGGTACTCAGTGAGGCGCCTTTGCAGCCCCTGATGCCTGCTTCTACAGATTTGCAGGCCTCTGCTGAGACCCATTCAGAGTCCAGTATGCCACGAGATGCCTCTTCGACTATGAAACCTGCGGATGTCTCTACCTTGGATGGGTCTGGAGCTGCTGTGCAGGCACCAGCTTCTGAGGGTGTATTCCAGCCTACCGATATTCATATTAAACCGATGGGTCTATATTAAATATTCAAATGCTTAAACGTTTAAATATTTTTAAAAATTAAAAAAAAAAAATTAAAACAAAAAAAAGAAACACTAAAGGGTGTAAGCAGGGCAAGTTCTGTGCCTTACACCCCACTTAAATATACCAACTCCAAGATCTCGCTACAGTGTAGGGAATGGGAAATTTTCCATTTCTGCACTGTAGCACACTGAAGTGCGATCTCGGAGTTGGTGTATTTAAATAGTGGGGGGTGTGGGTGGCACAGCCCACCATGGTGAGGGGTGCAGAGGGGTTGCCCACCCCCCTGCTTAAACACTTTACATTTTGTTTTATTATTTTTTTTTAATTTTTTAAAATATTTGAACATTTAAGCGTTCGATCACTAAAGTTCAGTCTTTAGTGATTCGACCGTTTAAGCGTTCGAATATTTAATATAGACCCAAACCGACAACCTCATTTCCTCCTAAAACTACTGAGTTTCTTAGGCCCAAAGTTCGCATTACACCTAGAAAACCGATGTCCAAAGCGCATACTAAAGCTCCCATGCCACAAAAACAAATGCTTAGAATGGCTGAAGACCTTATTACTCTAATTAGGGGAAGCCAGCCTTCCCCTGCCAAAAGACAAAGAATTGAATTTCCTTCTGATTCTACAGACCAGGAGTCTGATGACTCTGACCCTTCTGATTACCAGGACATACCCTTGTCTACCTATGAGGATTCAGATGCAGAGGAATCCATCCCCTCTGCCTCCCCTCCAGAAGATTTTTCTTTTGGTGAAACCTTGCATACTTTGACAGCATTTCCACTGGGAATGCCAGAACTATCCACAGAGAAAAAGAGACTAAGGGAAATTTTTAGATTTGCCTCAGCACAGGCCTCAAGCTATAACCCCTGTTCTGGATATTGTAGATGATGTCTTCTTGGAGTCCAGTCTTACTCCTGACACTTATCACCAGCTCCTAGAAAACCTGACAGGTACTACAGAGTACCTGACTCTCACAAATTTCTCTTTAAGAATCCTACTGCAGATCCAGAGACCATTTCCCAGGGGCCTAAAAGCATTAAGACTACTACAGCCAAAAACCTTACCCCTTCAGACTGGGATTCTAAAGCGTTAGACAGATGGGGTAAGGAGGTATATATCTCTGCAACTCTAGCCATCAGGGCTTTTAATTGCCAGTTTCACATGCTGAAGTATCAGCAACATATTATGGAACTAATTAAACAAAAAATGGTGTTACTTCCAGATTGTGCAGAAAATAAAGATTTACAAGAGTTAATGCATTCTGCAAACCAAATTAGTAAAGATACTTTGCAGTGTGGGTTTGATGCCCTAGAAGCATCTTGGAGGTCTGCTGTCACTGGGTCTGTACTGAGAAGGCATGCTTGGCTAAAGGAACAAATCTTGCCTGACCATGTCAAAGCAAAATTACTAGATGCTCCATTACATCAGGACCGTTTGTTTGGCACTAAAGCAGAAGAAGTTCTTAAAAAGATGGAAGAAAAAGCTAAATCTATGCAAACTGTCAAAGATGTCTTACAGGTACAGCCACCTAGATTCAGTAGGCATTGTCCTTCAAAAAATGGTCCTTTCCAGTCCCTCTCAGGCCTTCTCAGTCCAAACCCAGGAGAAACAGACCACCAAGACTACAGTCTCACAGTATGCAGAGATCTAAACAATGGAGCATTTCCACCTCAAAGCCAGGGAGTGGTAAACCAACCCCTTATGGAAAAAGTTCACAGTGATTGTCCAATTATCCTTCCCAGCCATACCCAAGTACTTGCACCCTTAGGAGGAAAGCTCGCCCTTCATGCAAAAATTTGGATGTCCATTACTCAGGACCGATGGGTTCTAAACATTGTATCCCAGGGATACACATTCTACTTCCACTCACTGCCAACTCCAAGCAGGTTGCCAGACCTCCCTCAAAACCAGTGGGCAGAGGCTCAAAAGCAAGTACTTGCCCTTCTCCATATAAGGGCTATTCAACCTTTCCCAGTAGAAAAAAGTGGACAGGGTTTCTACTCCAGACTGTTCCTGATACCCAGAAAAGAGAGCTCTTGGCACCCAATCCTGGATCTATCAATTCTCAACACCTTTCTGGTAGTCCCAAAATTCAAAATGCTTACACTGCAGCAGCTTCTTCCTATGCTAGCCAAGGATGCCTGGTTAGTCACCCTAGACTTGAAACCAGTATGTTTACTTAAAGCACATCCCCATAAGGGAGTCTTGCAGAAAATATCTATGTTTCAGGGCAGGCTCTATACACTATCAGTTCTCTGCACTTCCCTTTGGCTTATCTACTGCACCCAGAGTATTCACAAAATGCCTGGCTCCAGTCATTGCATACTTCAGGCAGAGAAATATTCAAGTCTACCCATACTTGGACGATTGCCTGATTTAGGCAGACAGGAATTGCTACTTCAGCACCTGGCATTTGTAAAAAGACTTCTATCTTCACTGGAATACACCATCAACAAAAAGAAATCACAACTGGTGCCCAGCCAACAAATTGTATTCCTGGGAGCAAGCTTGAACACAACTTCCCAGATGGCATTCCTCACTCCAAAAAAGCAGTTCCATTTGACAAACTATTTCAAACTAATGGCCAACAAAACCCAGCTATCTGCAAGGAAAATACTGCAAGCCCTGGGGTTCATGGCCTCATGCATTCTGCTAATTCCATATGCAAGACTGCATATGAGGAAACTTCAGTGGTACTAAAAAAAAATCTCTGGTGTCAACATTCCCAGGACCTTTAAACAGTGACTCCTATCATACCTTGTCTAAGTGCAGTGTTCCTTTGGTTGGCAGAAGCATGCAATCACAATAAGGGACTTCCTTTCACTCAACCCCTCACTGCCCAAACCCTGACAACAGACGCATCAGACTATGCATGGGGGGGCTCACATGGCAGGCAAATGCATTCAAGGCAAATGAAGGCCAGAACAAATTCTTCTGCATATCAATCTAAAAGAGATGCTAGCTGCACAAAATGCTCTGACAGACTTCAAATACCTTATGCTTCCAGGACAGCTCCTGATTAAGACAGACAACACCACAGTTATATGGTACATAAACAAGCAGGGGGGAAACTCATTCTTACCCACTCTGCAGGTTAGCCATGGCTCTGTGGAACACAGCCTTGAGCATCCAAGTGTACCTACAAGCTCAATTCCTGCCAGGCAAGCAAAATTCACTGGCAGACGACAAGCTGAAATCTACTGGACCCTCACTAGTGGAAACTGGAACCCAACTCATTCAAACTTCTAACCCAGAGTTGGGGAACACCAGAGGTGGTCCTTTTTGCCTCCCCCCCCCAAAACCACCAGTTGAACAAATGTTGCACCAGGAACCCTCACAGCAGAGCCTGGAAGGTGGACGCCCTCTCCTTTACTTGGGAAAACCTCTCAATTTATGCCTTTCCTCCACAGCCCCTCCTCTCAAAAGAACTACACAAGATCAAACAGGACAGGCCAAGGGCAATCCTTATTGCTCCAGATTGG
Organism: Protopterus annectens; assembly: GCF_019279795.1. Taxonomy (NCBI): domain Eukaryota; kingdom Metazoa; phylum Chordata; order Ceratodontiformes; family Protopteridae; genus Protopterus; species Protopterus annectens. Next base: position 1,155,056,278 of record NC_056739.1, read on the forward strand.
TCATGCCAGCACTGGTACCCACTTCTACGCAGTCTAACAGCAGTGCCACCCTGGCACCTACATCAGACACCTTCCCAGCTGTCTCAGCAGGAGGGCCAGATTTTGCATCCACAGCTGTAAACTCTAAACTTTGCAGCCTGGCTTATCCCCTGAATACACCACCAGCATCCCTCAGCAAACAGGTGTTGGATGTCATCCTTGAGGCCAGAAGGCCTAGTACTATGAAATCCTATGCTGAAAAGTGGAAAAGATATTGTTCTTGGAGTCAGTCTGTAGAGAAGGACACAGCTGCGTCCACCTTAGCTCAAATCCTGGATTACCTAGACCTGCTCCACAGAGGCGTATCCTTCTCATCCATTAAGATTCATGCCTCTGCCATCTCAGCTCATTATAATACTGAGCCTCCTCTCTTTTCTCACCCTCTCATCAAACAGTTCCTGAGAGGAGCTAACAATTTAAGGATTTAAGGCCCCCTAGGAAAGCTTCCACCCCGGCCTGGGACCTTAACTTTGTACTGGAGAAGCTCACACTTCCCCCTTTTGAACCTGCTGCTTCAGCAGAGTTAAAATTCCTCTCTTGGAAAACAGCCTTACTTCTAGCTATTACTTCAGCAAGAAGAGTGTCTGAGTTACAGACACTAATGACGGTGGAACCGTTCAATATTTTCCATGCTGACAGGGTTTCCCTCAGGACTAACCCTTCTTTTATGCCCAAGGTGGTATCCAGTGTGGCTTTAAGCCAATCCATCCATTTGCAAACCTTTTTCTCTAATCCTCAGAATAAAGGGGAAAGGATCTTGCACTCCTTGGACGTGCACAGACGGCTCAGGTTCTACCTTGAGAGGACTAAGCCTTTCAGAAAATCTGACCAGCTGCTAGTCAGCTTTGCTACAGGGGCAGAGGGCAAGGCCATTTTGAAGCAAACCATTTCCAAATGGATAGCACACTGCATCCATTTCTGCTACAAGCACCATGGAAAACTACTTCAACCTCTACAGCATTTCTCAGGGGAGTCCCTACCAGGGACATCCTAGAAGCTGCAACCTTGAGCTCTGTACACACCTTCACCAAGCATTACCACTTACCTATTTTTTCTAAATCCAGAGCTGGATTTCCTACAGCAGTCTTACAAAGCCTGCTAGCCAGCCCTAACACTTCTTGACTGCCTCCACCCTTCCTCAGCTTTGGGAATCAACCCAAGTGTGATGACTGCAACAGTGAAATACGAAGAACATAGTACAGTTGTGTACACTTACCATAAATGTAGATGTTCGAGTGTATTCACTGTTGCAATCCTGGTTTCCCACCCTCCAGCCCCCTGGCTTTCTATATCCTTTCTACCTATCCTCTTTATGGCCATCTTTTATGGCAGGGGTATTTACTTTCTACTGGAGGTGTTCCAGGCCATGTAATAGCTTCCCTTTTTGGGGGCTTCTGACATCTGGGGCAAGAAAAACTGATGTAATGGTGTCGGCTGCATGTTTTATACTCCCAATGACCTGACTTCATGGAAGGGAGGCGACAGCATCTGACGCAGAAATCCCAATGTGCTGGTATTCGGGATAACTGAGGGCTACCTGCAGGCAGATAACCCAAGTGTGATGACTGCAACAGTGAATACACTCGAACATCCACATTTATGGTAAGTGTACACAACTGTACTTTCTTCCAGTCTATGGTCGGATAGTTAAAGTTGCCCAGGATCAGGGTAAAGGGAAGAATCTTGATAGATCCGATCTTCAAGATGATTTACCGGTGAGCCTAGCACCATCCCTAGTCACAATAAGCACAAGTGGTTCCTAAGATGTATAATGGGGGGGCTTTCATTTTACCTCCCAGACATTTTGACTTTCCACTCATTCCAAAATATGTAGTAAATGAATAGCTCTAGTGTTTGCTCACCTCAGGATGAAGGTGGATCCACATTTGTCTATATCTGAAGAACTATATCCTGCTGGCCAGCTCTGATGATGAGCGTTGTAGAGCACAAGAATATACCCTGCACCAAATGACAAAATTGGGTCTCTCAGTCAGCCTTCAGAACACCAGCTTTACACCAGCACCAACAAGATGTCTTTTGGAGGACAGTAGTGGATACAAAATCCAACAAATGGCCTCCGCCATAAGAATGGAATCAACTCTTGCCTCTTTCTTCACCCAACTGGAAATTCATCCCTGGTTTGGCACCTATGTCTCTAATGGACACAGCTACCCTTTAAATGGTTCATCTCCCAGGCCTATGCTTACACTTATCAAGGATATCAGAACTTGTTAGAGATTTGGGATGCATGACTAGGCTTAAAAAGGCCCTTGTGGTCATTAGCCTAGTAAACAACTATGAACCTATGAAGATGTCATGGAAGATGCAAGATCCTTCCTTATGGTTGGTGTTGTGACTTTCGGCTTTTCCCAGTTAGGGGTTGCTACAGTGGAACTCCGGTCCGCTAATGATTGGCAGTAGATTTTTATGTGCCGAGTTGCCGGCCCTGACGCACAACCTTCAATGAAGGTATGCCCATTCACGCATGACTCCACACAGAAGACACTCTAGCTGAGAATCGAACAGGACAACGTCGTACTGTGAGGCGACAACATTACCTCAGCACCACCAGGTACTGGATATATTTCTGTTGTCATGCTCTTGAAGCCTCTGGCCAGGCTACACATGCAAAAAACCCAGTAGTACCTATGAAGCATATGGAAGCAGCATCTTCACCTTCTGGGGGAGAATTTACCTCTGATCCTGTTTATCTAAGTCAATTTTTACCAAGGACAATAAATTGTGTATCAGAATAATAGGTCCTGTGTGCAGAAGAAGGGGAATGAGGCACTGAAGTGAAATGAGTCAGTCTAGACACCAGCAGGATGAATTCAGATTACACTTATCAGACTCTTTGCCTATCGCTCTTCACTAGTATAGCATACTGCATCTGCAGTGATGAGGCTGCCACAGGAGGCAGCGCACAGACACAATCTTGTAGCTGCAAGCCATCGTCCTTACCACTATTTTTGGCAAACTCATGGAATATCTGTCGTAAGCTAGATTAAGAGAGTATTTTTAACAAAAGGGCCTGGCAGACAGATGCTGGCAAGAACTCCATAGAAGCAAAATAAGCTAGTCACTCTGGCCCTGCGGAAAAGGTGTCTGTACCAACATGTTCTGTAGTGAACCCCTCAAGGTGAATTTGCTGGCATTCATGTCTTGGAATACATAACAACTTGGTTACGATATGAGACCCGATCTTATCCCTTTGTATTAACAACACTTATTTTATAGTTACATGGGGACACATTCAATTATAAAAGAGAAAACAAAGCATTACAAAAAATGTTATGTATTATATCAATATAATTTCTCCCTTAACAAGTATTAATCAATTTAACACTACTTAATTTTTTTAAGTAATTCCTTAAGTGATTACTTAAGTACTGCCTTTGCTGAAATATTGCTCCTCCTCCTGAACACTATACAATTCTTTCATCCGCTTTAAGACATTCAGTAATTCTTTTACAGTTGGTTTTGTTTTTGATTTCCATCTCCTAGTAATTGTTTTTTTTTTTACAGCTAACAGCGTTAATCAAGAAAAATGAGACATAACTCCACAGCATAACAGAAAGAAAACTTAAATCCACAAAACAAAAAACATTGTGTACTCACCACAGAACTCACTTTATTAGAATTCTGTTTTAGCGATTTCTTCAGAAATAACAAAGCTCTAAGAGACACTCCATTTAGATATGCACTAATCATGAGAAGAAAGCCATGTGCTAAAAACAGCATGTGATCAAAACAGTTATATGACATCTGTAACATAAAATTATATACAGTGATTGACAATTTGGTAAAAATTATTGCAACATCAAACCAATCATTTATATTCTTGCTGCCTTCATTTTAAGAATGCTAGCAATGCTGATAGATTCATAGAAACCTGGGTAATGGTTGACCTCAAGTATGAGCTGCCAGTAAAATTCATGGTAGTCCAAAAAAAGTTTTCCCAACTCCTCCTACCCAAAGCCATGATCATTTTTTTCCAGTGCCATGAAAGTGAACTTGGAAAACATCTTGCAGAAACCAGTATGTTTACTTAAAGCATTGGCAGCAACCTTTTCTGATGTTGTAAACTTGCTGGTATATTCTTTCCTTAATGCTGTGTTCAGTTTTATCAATGCAGAACACATCACAGGATGAGCACTTAGCTAAAAAACACGTGCTGTAGTCTTAACAATTTGCTCTGACATGTCCAGATGTTAACCCATGATGCTTCATAGGACGATACTAGGCTATTAGCTTGGATGCCCTTATAAGCCTAGCCAAGAATTTCACCCATGTTCCCACAAAGTCAGCACCTGTTTTCCCTGTTCAGCATGGACACAGGTGGGATCCCAGGGGTATATTTTCTGTTTGCCATCCAGCCTTCCAGGTTCCTGTTAAAGAGGGCTAGTGAGGTTCAACCAGTGACTCATTTACCAGAGCTGAGAATCAAACCTTGCACCTTGGGTATGGAAGGCAAACACCTTAACCATTATGCCAATCAATCTCTACCCTTCAATACTTCACCACACCCACTGATGTTAATAAAACTACAATACTTGCAGTGACCACATTTCCTGGTACCATCCAGCACAATACCAGTTTTTTAAGCTGTTCTCAGCCTTAAATTCCAGTAAATTTTTGATGTTACCCCTATCTTGTGGATAAATGCAGGGCAGTATTAAACACAGTAAGTCTTTACTGTGTTTATGCAGTTCAATTTCTAAACCCCAGCTCAAAAGAATAATTTCCTTATTTAAAATAATTTGTTCCTCCAGCATTTCTGATAAACTTTTAACTTCTGGGAAGTTTCTAAAGTCTGTCAACTTGCTGTATTCCCAAAACACATGTTGCCAGGTACACTTCTCTTTCCCATCACAACTCCAGCAATTACTGTTTATCTGAGGAAAAATTATCTGAAGTATAATTAGGCTATAAAACATATATATATATATATATATATACAAACACTTCCATGCAAAAATCGTAAACTTGCTGGACATTCTTTTTGGAACCCATGCAAATGTCTCCATTATTCCTTCGCATGTTGCCTTTCCATTCTCATTTCCCAGTCTTTTCTAACCTGTCCTTATCGATTCTTATAGTTATCATGCATTATATACTATACAAATTATCCTTTTTTTTACTGTGGGTTCTGTTATAGATTCAACTATAAATTCAACTGACACAGAAGTGGAAAATAAAGCCATAATAATATAACAGCTGTTGTTGTTGTGTCTTTCGGCTTTTCCCGGTTAGGGGTCGCTACAGCGGAACTCCGGTCCACTAATGATTGGTAGTTGATTTTTACATGCCGATTTACCAGCCCTGATGCACAACCTTCAACGAAGGTATGCCCATTCACGCATGTCTCCACGCAGAAGACGCTCTAGCTGAGAATCAAACCGGACAGCGTCTTACTGTGAGGCGACAACGCTACCTACAGTAATAGAGGAAAAACAGCTAAAAAGTAAGATAAAATCACCAAGACATACTTTGTTAAATTAACATCCAGTAAGCACTTTCGTCTTTAACTAAAGACGACTTCTTGGTGATTTTATATTACTTTTTAGCCGTTTTCTCTATTATTCAACTATAAATTCAGTCAGAGCTGATAATCTCTGGTAGGGAAGGCAGTCTCCAACCCACAGTTCAAACCTGTGCTTGTCTTCATCCCACCCTGTGACCTTTGCTTCTCTAACCAAATAATTGTAGCAAACTGGTGAAAATAAAAACTAAAAACCACAAATTCACCAGTAGGACTAGTAGACACAAGTTTATTTTTCAGGTTAAGCGCTTTCATCAAAGTAAAATTGACTTCCTCAGAACAATATACAAACAGTCACGTGGATTTAAATGTATTACACTGTCACAGGACAGGTGAGGAATCCCACCAGTCAAACAAAAGATCTCTTGAATAAATTAATACCTTAAAGGCATACACTATAAACACTAAAAATACAATAAAATACATTTCTGTAAAGAAATTGTGTTAAAATTAAACCCTTTCCACTCTTTCTTTTAAAGCAGGCAAGATAGATATAAAATCATTTAATCCTGGCCTGGACACAGATTAGCTGCATCCTGGACCTGAGAGCCCTCTCAGTTTTCCCAACATAAAACCCCGGGCAGGAATTACACTTTTCCAGATAAACTATTTTGCTAGTCTGACAGTTACCTTTTTTGAAAAACACTGTGTCCTGGTTGATATTATCAAGTTTCAAACTAACAGCCGATAGTATATATCTACACTGTGTACAACAACCACAGGCTTTGGTGAATTAATTCATTTTTTCACTATTATTGTTCATGTTACCCTCCAAGGTAAGTTTCAAGTTGTGACCCACTTTAGTACAAAAAATAGGCTGTTCACCCACTGCTTGTAAAATATTAGGGTCACCCCTAAAAATGTTCCAATTCTTACAAAGTATATTTCTGATGTCATTATAATGTGTACTATATTGCACCACACATGCCTGGGAGAAGTTATGGGTAGGACTCTCTGTTGTTTCACAATGTTTGGCTTTAGAAAGTCCTCTACCTAGTAGAGGTTCATATTTAGAACCCCACTCTCTCAAAACCTCTTGTAAAATACCCTCTACAAATTCTAGTGGATAATCTCTCTCCAGAAACATGTTCCTCAGGTCACTGAATTCCTTAATGATGTCCTCAAGATGGGAAGTCATTCTAGAAATTCAGATTGCCTGTCCCTTGACGATACCTTTTTTCTGGTATAGTGGGTGGTAACTTTGGAAATGGAGGTAGGAATTACAAAAAGTTTTCTTTCTACACACCTTGGATCTAAAACAACACACATCTTTAATGATGGTGGTATCAAGATAGTGAATTTCTTTCTCATTACACTCATAGGTAAATTTCAAATAATGGGTGGTGCCATTTAGATATTCAACAAAACCAAGATCCACATGACTGTTTGTATATTGTTCTGAGGAAGTCAATTTTACTTTGATGAAAGCGCTTAACCTGAAAAATAAACCTTTGCTTCTCTAGTTATTTGCTCCAAATACCTTGGTTCCCTTGTTAATTTTCTCAAATAAGTTTCTGTTCCCTCTTGCCTATTTTCTGTACCTCTACTTGCAGTCATCACTATTGATACATTTCCATTTCTCCATTCCTGTGTTGGGTTAGTTCTCAAAATATCTTTGCTACTTTATAAGTATAATATGCCGTACGGTTATAACTGTTCTGTTTAAGTACCTGCATCCAAAATTCTCTTCTCTCCTTATTTTGTAAATTCCCCCTATTTTCAACACCAGTTATTTTCACTTTGACTTGAAGTCTTCTGTTTGAGTTATGTATATGACCCTTTATTGTGTAGCTCTAAAGTTTACCTTCAGATTTGGGGAGAAACAAGTTATCCCACTTTAGTCTTACCCTCTTTCTCTCCCAAATAAATTCCTTCAATTGTTTATTAATGGTGGTCCACATCATCTCCTCCAGTTGACAAAAATATGCCTGATCTGAAAGCAATATCAAAGGGACTAGAAACATTTCACTGCTTGTACATTCATTTATATCCATAGTCAAAAGTTTCCAACTTCTCAATTTTTGTAGTAACTTTTGTTTAGCCTCTTCTCGCATATCCTTAGATACCGTAATAGAATCATTTTTTAATCCAAACACCTAAGTACTTAATCTTATTATGTCCCTGTAAATATAGTCATTTGTTAAACCAATTCATGTCTGGGAGCATAGATTACTGCTATAGCACTTGTTTTATCTTCATTTGTTTTATATCCCAAAAAGACTTGAAACTGTGTAAAATGTTCCACAATGCTGAAATATCCTTCTCTGGGCATAACCTGCTGTTTATAATCTTGAATTTGGCCCTTTTTCTTTTTCAATGGCTCTGACTATATGGCAAATAACAAAGGAGAAAGAGAACACAGTTGCCTGGTTATTTTGTTCAAATATAGCCTGTCAGAAAGGAACCATTCTTTCTTTCCTCTGACTCATCATATATCTTCCTAATTAACCCCATTATTCTACCAGAAAATGCAGATTCTGCCATTGACCTGCCAGAACTTTATCAAATACCTTCTCTGCAAAAAGACTCATCAGAATTATAGGGTCTACTTGCACTCTGCCTCTCTTTGAGTTATCACTGTTCTGTTAATGTTATCAAATGTTTACCTCTCCACCACAAAACCACATTGATGCAGATCTGTCAGTTTTGGCATCAACTTAGCCAATATTTTAGCTGATACAGACATCAATGCTTTATAGTCAGGGTTCAGAATTGAAATTGGCCTATAAGAAGTTTGATTTAAAGGGCCTTTGTCTTCTTTGAGAAGTACAGCCACCATGTATTTCGTCCAAGATGCTAGTACTGTCCATCCTTTTAAAATGTTTTTTTTTAAATCTTCCTAGGTTTTATCAATTTCCCTCCTAACTTCCAGGCTTCCATAGGAATACATCTATTCTTAGAGATTTCCCTGTTGATTGATATACATTGCCATTTCTGTCTCAACCCCTCCATCTTAGCTCTTAATTCTTGAGCCTCATCCTCTGCTGAACTTATCATTAGTCTTCCATAAATATTTCCATTTGTATCTTTTCTTACTTCTCCCATTCCTTTCTCTGTGCAGACGTTAACAGAATTTCTGAAATTATCTCTAACACCTCTATAAAGGTTCTGGTTATTTTTCCAGTGATAGGCACCTTCTGTTTGTCAATATCCCATTCTGTTTTCTGTCATCTAAGCTGCTGTGCTAAAACACTAAACTTTCAGTTAAGCGGAACTCAAGCAACCAAAAAAAAAATCAAAGAAATCCCTCTTTCCCCAACCTAAGAACAAGTCAAATCAAACAAATAGTATAGGGTACATATTAGTCAATTAGTCAGGCCTGTTTTTAATAGCAACTTTCAAGCAACCAGAAGCTACAGTTATCAGGCATCTACCACTCACCACGGGTGCCGGTTAACCGAGAGTTTACTATAGTTTTTGTGCTGTAGGTTTGTTAGCAAAAATATTTGTTTGAAAACCACCTTTTTGAACTGATACATATTATCCAAATACTCCCTTATTTTTTCTTTAGACATCAACAATTGCACCCCTTCTCCTCTTTGTTTCCCCTTCATCTACATTACTTTAACCTTTGATAATTGCTCTGAATAATTCCTATTACTCCTTTCCCAAATCTTTCTCTGTCATTTCAACCACATTTTTAAATTTAATTGTAATTTTATTCCACTCCTCAGCTATCCCTTCTGTAAAAATATATAGATTCTGTGACAGTCCTTAAATAATTTCCAGTACCCAAAACCTCTTTGTTTAATAGGTATGTAGAAAAATTCCAGTGTCTTATTTTAAGTCAGTTACTGTGCATCTTTTGATTAGTCATTACTAGTACATGGTCTGAAATAGTTATTGCATGTGTTTCAAAACTCTAAACTAAATACCCATGCTCCAGTAAAATATAGTTTCTGTCCAGTTTAGCCCAGTTATTGTGGCTAAGAGAACAATATGTAAATTCAGTCTAGGTTCCTGTTAGTAATTTCCCATCTTTTGTTCCAAATATTCTCATATATTTCTTCAGAAATCTACTCTCCTTCTTATATTTTCCCTTCTAGCTCCCCTATACATATTCATCATTGCATATCAGGATCCAGTCAACAACCCATGAAAAGTATTCACTGCTGAAAGTTGAGTACTGTTCCAATAATTCTCTTAAGCTCCTTAATAGTAGTTCTTTTAGGTGGAATATAAATGCATGCCAATGTAATCCTCCTTCCATGCCCATAATCCCTTATTACCACAAATCTGTCCTTGTTGTCTTTCTTCTCCTCTGCTGTCACTTTTGGAGCTCTTGTTGCAATCAATGTTATTATCCCCCTTTCCCTTTGTCCCTAATAATCTGCTGAGTAACTGTCCTAAAAACCATTTCTTTGTCAGATTCACAAATCCAACATTCTAGTCATTGGAGACTCCATTGTGAGACACACTGATGTCCCTCACACCAGGATGAGTAAGGAGAAAGTTACTGTCAGTTGATTATCAGGGGCTAGGATCTGCCACATTACACATGCACTCAGGTCACTGGACCACAATTACCAGTATGACTCAGTCACAGTCCACGTGGGAGTAAATGACCTGATGTACCTCCCTAGACTATATGAAGAGAGACATAGAGCTCTCAGAATGTGTTTCTCAGGCCGGTATGAGCCTAGCATTGAGCAGCATTTTACCTTCTTCAAGTATCATGCCAAAATATGAACAAAATATGATTGACTTTAATAATTGGTTTAGTTTCTGGCGTCATTCTAAAGGGGTTCAATATTTGTCAACATGGAAAGAGATGGTCAACAGACCACGCTGCTTTGCCAGGGATGGGTTGCACCTCTCCCCTTTAGGTTTTCGAATATTAGCTAAAACATTGTCTTCTCCCATAGTGCCTATGTTAGGCAATGCCAAGCTGAAAGTACTTCCAACATAGCAAATCAAAACCAAGAAAATTTAAAGGTATTACTGCTCAATGCTAGGAGCCTAAACAAAAAAACTCCACTCTCTGGAAGCTCTCATTACCCTAGAGAATGCTGATGTCTGTACGGTCTTTGAGACATGGTTTAAAGCCATGGACAGCACACCAACAGTGCAGGGTTATAACACCTTCCACACATTTAGACCAGCTACTTCACAGGCAGGGATTAAAGGTGGAGGTGTCTCTATTTACATCAAAAATAAATATACTTCAAGGCTGGTCAAACAGGACAATGCAGTTGAACTGCTCCATGTTCAAATCACCATAGGCAAAATCCAATACCACTTCCTTGCAAGTCATAGGTCCTCCTCTATAACACAGGAAACCCCTACCATGTATTTAAACTTATTAGAAACACGAACCATCCATCCCAATACCATATTCATGGGTGACTTTAACTACCCCACTATTAACTTGGAATCCTATACAACATCAAACATACATGCACAGAGATTCCTGGATTTTGGAAACACAAACTTCCTGGACTAGATAGTCAGTACACCAACCAGAGGTGCAACCATACTGGATCTGGTCTTCACTAATATGGGAGAGGGCTGCACATCCCCTACTGTAATGCCTTCCCTGGTAAGGTCAGACCACAAAATGGTCTTCTTTGAAGTAAAAATAAAACCTGGACCCCCAGCTAAACCGGGAATATTCAGGAACTATTCTAAGACTAACCTCCTGCTATTAAGTGAGAACCTGGCAACATGTCAAGCCCGTATAAACCCTAAGTACACTTCTGCCTGTGCAAAACTGTTCACAGAAACCCTATACAAGCATGTTAATAGCTGCATAGAGGCAGCTGTGCTGTACCCACCAGGAAGAAGTACAGAACTAACTCAAAAAACAATCCACCATGGTGGAATCACAAAATCAATTGGATGTATAACAGGAGGAGGAAAATCATGGCAAAAATTAGGAGGTGCAGCACCCAGCAGGATAAAAGCACTATCATTAAACTAAACAAACAAACTCAGAAGACAAAGTCTACCAAAGCTAAATTTGAGGTAAGTTTGGTCTCTCAGGCCAAGGACAACCACAAAGCATTCTTTAGCTATGTCCGCAACCTCAAAAGCAATACACAATTGTGTGCAGAGCTCATTGTAAATGGAGCCACCTATACTGAGCCAGAAGATATAGAAAACCTCCTTGCTGATATATTCAGCTCCAACGTTACTCCTCTCTTCCCCTCAACCTTCCCTCAGGAAATATCATGAAATATAACTCCCACTACTATCACTAGGGAACAGGTCCTTAATGCTCTCTCTAAGACCAAGAACACTGCATCAATGGGCCCAGACAATATCCCAGGATACTTTCTAAATAGCATGAAATATGACCTGTCAGGACCGCTGGAATTACTATTTAACTGTAGCCTCCAAACAGGCTTCATGCCTCGTGAATGTAGAAAGGCAACAGTCATCCCTCTGCACAAAGGTGGGCCATCTACAGACCCTGGAAACTATAGACCCATAAGTCTCACTAGTCTTATATGTAAAGCCATGGAAAGAATTATCATGGAGATGATCAGTAGAGATATAGTAAACCTCCAGACACTGGACCCAACCCAGTTTGGTTTCCTCAAGGGCAGATCATGCCTACTCAACCTGCTGGACTTCTTTGAGACGGTCATCAAAGCAATGGATGAGGGCAAAATCATTCACACTGCCTACCTTGACCTGGCCAAGGCATTTGACACAATACCCGACTCAGGCATTGTTGACAAACTCAGGAGGTAAGGTACAAACCTGTATGTCACCCGGTGGATAGCCAACTGGCTCACAGGCAGGATCCAGGAAGCTAGAATTGGGGAGTCCACCTCTACAAAGAGGCCAGTCACAACTGGAGTCCCTCAGGAATCAGTCCTTGGACCACTCCTTTTTGGCATTTACTTCTCTGAAGTCAAGGCCAATGTCAGTTGTCTCTGGCTAACTAAATTTGCAGATGATTGCAAATTAGGAGCTGTCACTGAATCTCACACTGACACAAATGTTCTCCAGCAAACAACTGGTGTCAAAGACATGGACTAAAACTAAATGCCAAGAAATGTATAATAGTATCCTTTGGGAAGTCACCCATCCCTGGTAACTGTCATATTGACAACACACCCCTTAGAGATGACACAGTAATCAGGGACTTAGGGACATACATAGATAGTAATCTAGCCTTTGATCATCATGTGTCCACAGTGGTGAGGAAATCATTCTATGTTGCGCAGCTTATAAACAAAGGTATGGCATATAAGTCCAAGGAAGTTATTGTTCCACTGTATTTGGAATTAATCAAACCTATCATTGAGTACAATGCCCCCTTTGGTATGTACCTAACCAGGCATATCCAACAATGGGAATGTTCACAGAGGTTCCTCACTAAAAGAATACAGGGTGTAAGTAATATGTCCTATGCAGACTGCTTCAAGGCCCTATCCCTGTATTCTGTCTTCTACGTGGTGTTGAGGGGAAATCTATGCCTGGCATACAAGGCATTGTCAGACCCTACTCTGATGGACCACCTGCATATCCACAAAACAAACAGCATCAGAATTACCCATTCTAAAGACTTAAACCTTGCCTGTGATATAAATATGACCTGCTGGAGAGATAGGTATGTATCCCAGAGACTACCCCATCTGTGGAACAGGCTCCTCATCCATGTGAAGCAGAGTTCCTCCCTATTCCAATTCAAGTGCAACTTGGACATTTGGATAGGAAACCAAAAATTCATCCTTGGTTTGGCAGCTTTGTCTCTAATGCAAACAGGTAACCTGTAAATTGTTCATCTCCCAGGCCCATGCTTACACTTATCAAGGGTATCAGGACTTGTCAGAGATTTGGGATGCATGGCTAGGCTTAAAAAGGCCATTCTGGTTATTAGCCTAGTCAACACCAATGAACCTCCTCATTTCTATTTGTGTATGTCTCCTGTAACATTGCAATTTGTATCGTAAACTTCTTAATATAATTCAGTACCCTTTGCTTCTTGTCCATTCCTACAGTGCCATTTACATTTCATGATATGATGGATAAGGCACAACTTTGATAAAATGATATTACTTTCTCATGTTTTACATGACAGTTGTTTTGAATATAAGTTTTCAGCTTGCAACATACATGCATAAATTGATGTGTGGCAGGCTGGTCTTATCTGCAATTGTATCATCTTGACTCTGTTTAAATTCATGTCACATTTTCCCTGACATTTTGTTTAATGAAAGCATTCAAAAAATGTACATTTTCATTTTCAACCTCGCAAACCATTTTAACCCTCAGCAAATGCACACTATTTGCATTTTCCAAAAAGGAAAGTTACCCCTCCATATGTGGGTAGATGCCCCAGAGAGATAGCTATATCCACAGGCTTCACCTATTCTAAAGTTAGGTTTAATCCTGCTGAAAATACATATAAGAGCCTGTGTCCCATCCTGAACCCACACCATCCTTCCTTATTCCATCTCAACTTCCTTCCCGTATGTGAAAAACAGCTTGCATATTCTCAAGCAACTGATTTCTAGTCTTAAGCATACCTCTCAACCTCTTAGAGCAAGAAATCTGGACAAGGCCATAAATAAAAGTGGGACAAAGACCCCAAAACAGGGACACATTTTAAATGTGAATAATAGTTTTTTTGCATTAACATGAATTTTCTGAAGGGTATGAAGATTAAAACTCAGTTGTCTGTCATTTTCTAACATCAGTTGTTAATGATTTGCCACTAATTTGTGAGAAAAAAAAAGAATTTTATGAAAAACAGACCAAAAATATGAGGCGAAAATCTGTACAGTTGAGAGCTATGGAAGAAAATTTGCTTTGGCCTAATTAAATGAATAGATTTTGGCCACCATTAAATAAATAGATTTTGTATTATTGTAATTTATACTGAAGTGGTTGTTATTCCTAGGAATGTTTCTGCTAGTATTCCCTTCAGTGTAACACACTTTATTTGTTTTCACTAACCTACTTGTCGCTTCTCCTTTAAGTAATAATTTTAGTGGTTGTCTATACAGATGCCTCGCAGGTCAACAGATTTCTTGATTAATTGCCTGTGCCTGCAGACAATTGTGTCTGCCCTTGTAGAACTCTGCTGGTAGATAAAAAAAGACCAGCATGTTTTCACACTTGCATAGCATAGCTCATCTCAAGTACTAGGGAACTATCGTTTTACTTGATTTTAGTGTATATGTATGCATAACACCAAGGAAACTACTATAATTTAATGGATACACTTGATCAGTTCACATCAACCTCTTCCCCTTAGCAGCCCAGGATCCCAACATTATTGTACTTATGTCTATCCTTTATCTTGTGACAGTGTAAACTCCAGATAGAATACAGTTTATACATATATATAATTATGGTTCATATGTTGCTACTCAGCTGGTGACCACTAAGGGCCCTTACAAGCCTAGCCGTGCAGCCCAAACCCATTTGGATCCAAGAATCACAGGCATCTATCTGGGGTGGGCATTTGAGTGGGGAGGTAACTAAGGGATATGTGGGGGGGGGTTATTAGGTAGTAGAATAATTTTCTTATTGACAGCCTCTGTCTGTAAGAGACATGGGGGCCAGACTCTGGGGGAGTGAGAGGGGTGGTCCACCCCGGGCAGCACATTTACTGTAATAGCTTAATTTAAGAATAGCGTTGTCGCACAGACATCCTGTTCGCCAATTTTGCTACACCAACAAGTAAGAGAATTTTACTGTTAAAGTCCCGATGTTCATCGTGTTATCTAGAATATCCTAGGTCTGAGGATGAATCTGAAGAAATGGACACCTGGTCGGATGATTCATAGTCTGCATCCTGCCTGGGCCTTTTATCAGGAGGGGGTGGGACCCCCTGATCAGGGTGATTAGGTCTTCGGCCATTTTGAGCATTTGTTTCTTAGGCATGGAGGCCTGTCCTGGAGAATGCTGTATTTGTTTCTTTGTTTTTAAGGGAGGCTTAGACTTAGCAGAGGGTTTAATGCTTAACTGAGTAGGTCTGAAAACACCCACTGAAGCTTTGGATTGCTCAGCTACTTCGGTTCCCTCTGAAGGGTTAGTTTCGGTAGGCTGAAAAACTTGTGCGTCTGAAGGCCCAGCCAGCTCCACGTGGGAGTCGGAGGCGGCCTGTGGTTCTGCAGAAGCGGTCGTCAGTGGCTGCGAAGGCACCTTGCTGAAAACCAGAGATCTGGCGACCGGCCTAGAAGAGGCCTCGTCGTCAGTTTTGGGCCTCGGATGCCTGTCCTTGTCTTTGTGCTTTTTATGTATTCCGGTCATCGGAAGTTCTGACGGCATGCTGTAATTGAATTTTCTGCCAAAATAATGTCGGGAAAAATCAAACTGACGTTTAATAGTGCGCTTGTTAAACCTAGCACAAAACCAACAACCAGTGACGTCGTGGTCTGGGCCTAGGCATGGGATACAATAGGAATGGAAATCCTTATGAGGTATTTGCTTCCCGCAAGAAATACAGTTATTAACTTTTACTGACATCGGTCTGAGGCAAGAAAAAGTTTCCCCAATGGGGTACTTAGCTTTGTACTTCAGTTTTGGATTTGGAATGAAAATCTCAGGAGTCGGCCGACTGGCACTGGCGAACTGCTTTTGCTTCGGGCACCGCACGGCAAGAAAGACTGAAGAAAATGGCGTCGTCTGCATCTTATATACCTCTGTCACACTGACGTCAGGGAGGAGGTGACAGCAACCAACTCCGGACCAAGACTTTGGAACTCAGGCCAACTGGGGAACCACCTGACGGCAGGATAACCCAAGTGTAATGACTGCAGCAGTGTTTACACTCGAACATCTACATTTATGGTAGGTACAAAACTGTACTTTTTGTTTTGGTACTGCTTCTTCTTGCAGTCAACGGTGTGTGTGTGCGTGTGTGTGTGTGTGTGTGTGTGTGTGTGTGTGTGTGTGTGTGTGTGTGTGTGTGTGTGTGTGTGTGTGTGCATGTAAAATGCTCCAAGTACGTATACCTGGTGGTTAGTGTTACTCAGGCTCAAACCCTGTACCTTAGGTACAAAAAACAGTCTGAATTCTCTACCCATACCACCACTTGTAATTCAAGAAGTTGAGCCACATCTCTAAACTGTGCAGATTTTCACAGAATGTCTGGAATGTTTGGCTCGTACTTTTGGTCTGTTCCTCTTAAAATTTGTGTTTTTCTGGAAAATCAGTAGGACTGAGTTCACCAAATAATGAAAGCCATTTAAGTTTCAGTCTTCCTGTCTTTCAGGAAACACATCGTAACACAAAATACTTTATTCTAGCAACTTTCTAAGATTATACAAGGAATGTTTAAAATGTGTCCCTGGTTTTGGGTCTCCCCGCCAATAAATTTTGACTTTTTCCAGATTTCTTGTGCTGCAAAGATGAGAGATACAGCTGAGTGTCAAGTGGATTTTACAAGGCATTGAGACCTTCAGGGGAAGAGAAGTTTAGTGCTGCTTATGCCAAGTCTGTTTGCATTGTTAGTGGCACAACAGGTAGTATACTTGCATTTGATGCAGAAGGCAGTGGGTTCTACTCCCATAGTATGTAGATGGATTACTGATACTGTACAGTGTTGTACTTTAGGGGTGGATGCTGCAGTCCTGAGACTTTGGAAGAGATACCTAGTAATTATGAACCTGTTATCAGTTTGCCATCCATTCCCTATTGCAGTATTACTAGCTTACCATTTTTTAATGCAACATAGCCAATTTATTCTTCAAGGGCAAGAGGCACTTTATTCGTAGATGAAACAATGAAATTTAGTTGTTTGCTAGCAGCAACCTCTTCCTTAGTTACAGATCTCTTTAATGTGGAATTATTTAGATGACTTTTACTTCTGCAGAGATTGGTGGATTGTAATGACAGAAGTTTGAGTAGACTTTTTTGATGGAAATGTTCTGAATTGGGCAGTTTTGTCATTATTGGATCATACGTTTTGTTTGATTGCTTACTGGAAAAATGTTCTAAGCAATAAATTTAAAACACATACTAACAAGTCTGCAGTAATATACAAGGAATATAATTTAATACAATCAGGAAGGTGAATCAAAGAGCGCATGTATGTTTACATGGTCCTAAATGTGTGTGCAAGGGGCCTATGATTTGAAAACAGCCCAAAGGTAAACTTTGTCCGCCACTGGCCAGATGCATTTTCTTTGAAGATGGGTTTCAATGCTGTTTCAATGAATGTGAGTTTCAAGGGCTGAGAAGTTTTAACACTAAGTCGGTTTTCATTCTGAGACTGTATTGCTTTGTTTAGCAGATGTCTCAGTGTTTGTGCTATAAAATTTAAAATAAAAGTTTTAAATGAAATCCAAATAATCATTGTAGAAGTTAAGCATAAAGCAGTATGCACATTACAGTGTTTTTGATAAATGGTTAGAAATAGCCAAGTAATGGGACACTGGAATGGCTGCGGGGGGGGGCTATTTACGGGAGAGGCCCATTTGACCATGATTTTGTGAGGGGGGATGGGCGGCAAACTCAAAAACAGCCACAGGTGGCACAAACTCTAGCTACGCCAGTGAGCAAAGGGATCCTCTGGGACAAATATCTGCCTCTCCAGTTTGTTCTTTTTATGTCACAAGTGAAGTTCAGATCCCTGGATCTAGTGTTTCTGGTGCTGTTTGTTTTGTGCATGTGTAACAGATCCATCAGGACTGAGTCTGAGGAAGCTTTGTAAACCAAGTAAGGATCCCCTCAGCAGCATGTAGGAGACTGAATACAGAGAAAGAGCCTTTATTTGATCAGTGTAGATGGACAGGTATTCATGTCATGAATTCTTCTGATGAGAAACCTTTGTGGATGTTCCAACTGTTGCAAATATCTGGTTTGATACATGCCAAAGAGGGCACTGACTTCCAAGAAGTAGATGCCAAACATAAAAGACCCAGCATGGAGCCCTGAGGGACTCCTCTAGTGACCATTATCTTGGTGGAGGTGGACTCATCAATCTTGACTTCTTGGGTCCTGTCTGTGAGCCAGACAGAAATCCAGCAACCTGTGCGGGGATTTATGCTTAGCTCAGAGAGCTTGTCAATGCCTGAGCAGTGTAGTATATCAAATGTCTTGGTCAGGTCAAGATACACAGTATGCACTTTATTATCCTTGTGCATTGCTTTGGTGACCCTCTCAAAGAAGTCTTCCAGGTTATGCAGGCATGACCTTTCCTTAACAAAGCCAGACTGGGAGGTGAGTACATCCCTACCTTAATACAACTGGCATTAACAACAGTGACTTGTAAGTCACCCCCCACCTCACATTTATTTATTGATTAAACTCAATGTTAAGAAATGCATAATTGTACCCTTTGGGAAGTCAGCCATCCAAGCTAATTACTATGTTGATAATACACCCCTAAGAGCTGACCCAGTGATCAGGGATTTGGGTACACACATAGATAGTAGCATGGCCACAGTAGTGAGGAAAACCTTTTTATATTCTGCAACTTATAAGTAAGGGCATTGCATCTCAGTCCAAACAGATCATTATCCCACTGCATTCTACCCTTGTTAGACCATGATAGAGTATAATGCTCCCTGTGGCATGTACCTGACCAGGCATACACAGTAACTAGAGTGAACTCAGATGTTCCCTGCAAAAAGAATACAAAGCATAACAAACCTGCCTTATGCAGAGTGCCTTGAAGCCCTTTCCTTCTTCTCAGCCTCCTATAGATTGCTGAGGGGTGATCTATGCCTGGCTTAGAAGGCATCCACAAATATCACTCTTATGAATCTCCTGCATATTCTTAAGTCAAACAGTACCAGAAATACAAGGACCAAGGACCTGAATTTTGTCTGTAACTTAAACATAACATGCTGGAGAGACAGATATTTGTCACAGAGACAGCCTCTCATAAGCTGAGTTTGTCTATTACCCAGTTTAAGTGCAACCTAGACCAGTGGATGGGGAATAGGAAATTTATACCAAGTTTGGCACCCATGTCCCCTATGGACAGAGGTAGCTTATAAATGCCTGGCCCTCAAGGTCCTACTTTGATACAGGACATCATTATTCTTTTGGGAAAACTTGGCTAGGCTAAGAAAGGCCACCCACCCTCCCAAGGGTCATTAGCCTAGAAACACTCCATGAATCTATGAATGATTTTGTTTACTGGGATAATCTGAATGAGCACAGCGCCTGTTTTAGCATGGGCTCAGGAAGAAAATCTCTGATGCAGGACAGTACAGTGCAATACAATATAATACAAGTGAACATTGTCAGAGACATTTAACATTGAAACTATATACATTAAGTTGGCAGTTATATACTTAAGCATGGAAAGTGACAGTTTTTACAGTGTATTTACTTTATACTTATGTTTAGTGATGTCTGTTACAAGGGATGACATTCCCGGTTTTGGACACTGTGTGAGAGTATAGGGAGCAGCCAGCCGAACAATTACATTTGGATTATAAGTAGTAGGGTTTCTCAGAAGAATGCAGTCCTAGGTGGATGGTAAGGTTGTATTATGCTTGCTAGGGATGGACAGTCATTTGGTTGTAGCTTATGGACAATAGAGAGTTAGGAGTATATGAGCTGGCATGATAGCTCCAGCCACTGGAGGTGTCTTAGTGCTAGACAATGGGGTGATCTACGGGGAAGGTCGGCTGCAGATTCTGTGAACTTGTAACACTGTTCAAGCTTGTTTAAATGAGTTAGTTGGATGTTGGTAAATGTAGGTGCAGCACAGAGGCAGTTGGGAGGGAGAGGGATTCCAGTGATGTGAGATCTTACTGTCCAGGACAGATATGGTTTCGGTCTATACAGAGTGCTAAGTTTTTGGTGAGTTTTCTTAACTACATGAACTATGTAGACATCAAAATTTAGGTCTGTAAAGTACCTCTGCATATTGTACAGAAGTTCTTTACAGTGCAACATGCAGTTTATATAAAAAAATTACTATACACATAACAATAAGTAAAGAAGTTCTTATTTTTCTTAGTAATATCTTAATTTCATTCATAATTCTTCTAAACATTAATGACAAAGTGGGAAATTATACTTTACAGTCCTCCCACCATTTTAAAGTAGTGCACAAACCTCCAGTCTTTTTTTGTTTTGTTTTTTCCTCTCTTACCCTCTACCTAACACAGAAGCACAATTCAATTTGTCCAAACTACATCTTATGGAAATGTCACTTTATAGTTCATCCATTATTTCCTATTTTCAGATTCTTGCTGCCCCTCCTCTTCATTATCTCAATCACTCAACTCCAGTCTCTGGTTCAAGTCCAAGGTGCTCCTTTTTTTTTTCTTCAGCTCATGAGTTCTTTTTCTGTCACTCATTTTCCTTTGGAACACTGAAAAAGATTTTACTGGCAAGATCTGTGTATGGGTTGTGCCATTATCAGAGGAGTGAGAAGCCGACTTTCTTTCAAGTTGCTGGTTCACTTTTTCTGTGTAATCTTTTTTGTTTCCTCTATCGCTGTTCTGCATCCAAAAATGTCTTTGCTCCTTCATAAAAAATATTCTGAAGACAGATGGATATAGCACCCTGAATCTCACAACTTCCTCCTGTCATCCTCTGATTGCAAAGATAAACTCTCTCCTCTTCTGTCAAGTGTACAAAATCATTTGCCATGAGCACTCTAGGGTACCCAGTTGATAATACTTTACCCTTCTGCCACAAATTTGACAGGAGTACATTTAACTACATCTTTACTACTACTATAGGTCGTGGCTTATTTCTCATGACAAAATTCATAGACATGATGTTCCCTTTCTCTCAAGAAATCCTGCTGTGAATTACCGGTCCAATTGCTTGCTTGTACTTTCAGAAAAATAATGCAGTCTGATTTTTCCAGTTTCTGTGGTACAGCAGAAAATTTCAGGGTCTGTAGTCTCTGTCTTGTAGATCTACTAAACATCATATTCAGCCAGTTCTTCCTTCATTTCAGCTCTGATTTCTTCAATTTTATCAGATCATCCAAGTAGCTACTTAAAGCTTCTGTTATACTTTCTAGCCTTTTGTCATTTAACTGTATGTATTTCTCTAGTATATCATTTATTTTAAACACATATGAATGCATTTAATTTATTTTTTTCCTCTTGATGGAAGCCATCTCGAGTAGGGAGGCTAAAACCTGGCTTTTTGCTTAACAAATAAAAAGCTCTTCCACACCAGAGTTGTTTTGTCACCATTTCTAGATGATTTTTTTCTTACCTTCTCCAAATTTCTTCATTACTGACATCCAAGAAATGTAGAGACCAACCAGTAACTGAATTATACTGAAATAAATGTGTTTTGTTGACAACTTTCCATAGTTTCTGTTTTCACACTGTGAGAGTTCAATTGACCTGATAGTGTGCATCTGTCTTGGATTTCTCCTATTTCTATAATTTTCAATCTCACCAATAACATAAATTCCATTCTTGAGAAAGGAAACAAAAAGTACACTCTTCATAGAATTAAAAAGAGCTGCTGTACATGCAACTCGTAATAAACTTATTCTGCAGCTCAGCCACAGTAGAGTCTGTGATGATATCTGCACAAGGTACAAAGATTACCTCCTTAACATGACTTTTTTCCATTAATTCCAACCAACACCATATTTTCATCAATACCACAAACATAGGCATATCAAAAGTATCAGTTATAGGATCACTGCTGTTCTCGCTGTTCACTGATAACCTTCCTTGGGAACTCCCCTCCCTGAACTTCCGCCTGTGTGAAGATGTAATCATTACCAAGGCAGTACCATCTACAAAGGAAATTAACTCTCAGCTCCAATCCTATCTATTGTACTTCACTCAAACATCCCCATCTCTTTTAATATTATTCCTATAAAGTATTTAATCCTTTCCCCACTTTTCCCTGCCAGACATTCTGTCTTAACTACTTCTTTGTATAATACATACTTGTAAGATATATGCCCTTTAAACTGATTTATTGAAATTTTGTTTTCTCTAAACTGTCTGATTGCATCTTGAAGCTTGTACTGAAATTTTGATTTTCTCTAAACTGTCTGATTCCATCTTGAAACAATGTTAAGATCTTTCTTGTATCTAATGTATTGTAACATATTGTATTATCTGTTGATGTCTGTACTGGAGTTTTTCTCTGCGGGCCTCCGCTGAAAATGGGTCCCTTGACCCAGTCGGACTTTCCCGGTTAACAAATGTCAATAAATAATAATAAATAATTTGGGGGTCATTGATGAATTGCTTATTTTGTACTTTCCCTTTATACTTATCTGAATATCTTGTATGTTTTTCTGCTTGTGCTGATAGTTTTATTTTATTATTTGCAATAGTTATGATAGATCTTGGTCTCTTTTAATACTGTGTATTACTTTTACCACCTCTGTCTTTCTAAGTATTGTACATGATTTGTTTACTCTTTTATATTGTTCTAATAGTAGTACTTTTTGTGGGCGGCCATGGTGGTGCAGCGGTTAGCGTTGAAGCCTCACAGCAAGAGGTTCTCTGGTTCGATCCTCGGCTGGGGTGCCTTCTGTGCGGAGTCTGCATGTCCTCCCTGTGGTCGCGTGGGTTTCCTCCTGGTGCTCTGGTTTCCTCCCACATCCCAAAGACATGCTGTAGGTGGATTGGACACTCTAAAATTGGCCCTAGGCATGAGTGTGTGCCTTCCGTGGAAAGTTGGATGCCAGGCTAGCAACTCGACACCGTAAAACTCCTCTGCCAGTCATGAGCAGACAGGTGATCCACTGTGGCAACCCCTAACTGGGAAAAGCCGAAAGAAGAAGAAGAAGTTTTTGTAACTGGCCTAAACTCAACAAATTGACTGTAAAAACAAAAAGTCATTTAAATTATTCAGGACCACAAAAAGGCTCTCATAAGCACCCTGTTGTGCATACTAGATTCTGAATAAAATCCACTCCTATTATTCTGAAAAAAATACCTGTGACTACTGCTTCATCAAATACTCTTTTCTTCCCCATATAGAGCATCAAACAAATAAAGTACTTAATCAACTCAAAAGCTGAATACAAACTGTTTTAACTGGGGACCAAATAATCAACATAAGCTGCTGCAGTCTTTGTATTGCTTCACAGACTTGACTACTCACTTCCTGTAATTTCCCTGCAGTACCCTCACAAGTCATGCATCTTACAAAAGCAGTTCTAAAGTATATTGAAATATATATTCGTGTCAACCTTTAACATAAAATAAAAATGATGCTCGATGTAGCTGTCGTATAAAAGATAAAACAATGCTTATACTGAGCAGCAGAGGAGAAACAAATGACTCTGAAAACTAAAATACAACAACTAAAAATCAAAAACTGAAACTACAGAGTGCTAGGAGGTACTTTATCAGCATATTCATTAGAATGTAGTAAGCCATGTGCACTTGCTGTATTAAGGCTCTCTGAACTGATACTGAAGTCTTTCTACAACATGCAAAATTGTCTTGGCAGTAACTTTGGTCAGATAATGTATATGTAATGTAACATTTCCTTACAGAATATTAACACATTAGTGATACCCAGTACAACTGAAAAGGAAATACATTTTCCTTTCCAATGTACTACCCATAACACTATTATATATTCTGCTCAAATTTGTCTGCATAGTGGTAGTATTACAGAAAGGGCTTTTATAAGGTAACGTGCACAATTAGGGTTAGGGGCAGGGTTAAGGTTAGCATGCATTACTAACCGCACCCCTAACTCAAGCCTTGTCCTTGCCTCTAACCATCTGCCATTCCTTAAAAAACCCTTTTTGTTATGCTATCACTGCAAAAGACAGCTCAGACACTCACCATACACATACTCATACACACACAGCACTAAATGTATCCCTTAACCTGGCACTAACTCTAACCCACACACTCACACATTCAGTAAACCTATCCCCTAGCCTAACCCCTACTCTAATACTGAAGTAGCTTAAAGCATTGGAAACATGAGCCACAAAGCATTGTAGAGAAAGATGAAGTTTATATCACATGGGACTGCACATTACTAACAGTTCAAAAATAGATGTGAGAAAATCAGATATAAAAAAGACAAAAGTAACATTGATCACTGATATTGCCACACCACGTGATTGCAGTGTCTTACTTACAGAGAGACACAAAGTCATAAAATACCAAGATTTGTAGGCAGAAAGAAGGGCAATGTGTAGGGAAAACACCCAGGCAGTTCCAATAGTAGTAGAAGCAATGGGTCTCATAAAAATGAATCTGTAGTCATATTTAGACATACTAACAATACATGTAGCTCTGTATGAATTGCTGAAAGAGTCAGGTCTGTGAGCATTGAAGGTACTGTGAATGGGGTCCATTCTTGTCATGTTAATAGAAACTCAAAAGACTTGGAAAAATTGAACACACAGCACTGAATCTATCCCTTAACCTGACAGTAACTCTAACCCACACATACATTAAACCTATCCTCTTGCCTAACCCCTACTCTAACCCTAAAACACACACTCATATATGTTCATAAACTCCCAGCCCTACCACAAAGCCACTTACTTTTATCGACCAATCCGCCATTCACACAAACTGCCTTTCATACAACATGCACTAAAGGTCACTTAACCACACACACACACACACACACACACACACACACACACACACACACACACACACACACACACACACACACACACACACACACACACACACACACACACACGTGTCAAGCAAGTGAATTGTGGCCATATAATATAACTGTGGTCATGTAAAATGTACACACATATATCCATACAGTTTTATAATATCTTATCTACAGATGTATACAGAAGTCTTTCTTCAGTTGGCCCGAACAAGTAATGAGATTGCATAAGAGAGGGAGTTTGGACATCTCTCCTTTTTCCCACTGTAATGCAGTATCCAAATTGGTACATATAGAGAAATGGGGTGTGGTGTATGGTTTGATGAACAGGTGATTGATGGAATAGTACTTACATGATGATATATATATATATATATATATATATATATATATATATATATATATATATATATATATATTTAGATGTGTGTGTGGGTTCTCACTCACACACACACACACACACACACACCAGCAATAACATTTCCACCACTAAGTGGTCAACCAGCACCTAGCAGGGGATTGTGCAACAAGGGATTGGATACCTATACTAGTCAGCAGCTAGAGATGCTGGAGCTCCCTACACAGCAAATTGAGTTAAATATGCTTTGTGCATTTCCTGTCTCTACATGGGAACAGTCTGAAAGATGAAGCGCTCATATGTGTGAATGTTTTTTCTGGCTGTAAATAACAGCAAATGCTCATATGAGCAAACATTTTAACTATTTTTGGAGTTTTAACTGCCAGGGTTATGTATCAGATTGTGGTATATATAATTAGCAGGAGCTGTGGGGGATGCAGTGGGGCTTTCCACATGCAAAAGAAATGATTTTTAATTTTTATTGTTTTTGATCATTTTAGATATTTTGATGGCTGGCTTTTGAATGTTTGGTGTTTGATGATATACTCCTGCAGACATACACTTATCAACAGACAGACAGACAGACAAGTTCACATACATACATGTCTATATATCTGTAGGAGGGAGAGAGAGGCAAACAAGTACCTACGTGGGTTCATACCCTCCCCACACACACATACACACACAACTGTGTGTGCGTGTGTATGTATGTATGTATGTATGTTTGCATGGAGACAGGAGTGTCAACATACAAGAGATGCACGCCAACCCCACATATGTAAGCAATGTTCAGTTTTGTACGTTTCTGAGAGGGTGTTACTGTGTGTATTGTAGTGCTCGATGCAGACTCATGTTCTCTGTGTGATGTGTGCACCAGTACTTGATACAGACTGATTACACATTCAAGAAGTGGTGCTATTCAGTGCTTTGATGTTGGTGTTCACAAATAGACTTAGTGGGCTGCAGCTCACAGATAGTCAGAGTCTCTGTACATATTTTCATGTTGTCTAAGGGGATTTGCATTTCAGCTTGTCTTTGCTTTTGTATTTTCCTGCCTGGTGACTTGGGCAGACCTCAGTGGAATAATGTCCTTCCTACTCATTAATGTCCTCTGTCATGTATGCCATGCTTCTGAGGTACTGTTGGTCCATGGCAGGGTACTGTCATTCAGATTGACATTAGACCACAGAGCAGGTTGATAGACTAGGTGGATTACATCAAAGCAAGAACCACACTGAAAAAGGGCAAAACATGGAAAAAAACACCTTTATTGTAGAACACACACCAATACTGAGCGCTTTCATTACATCAAGTCTGAGAACATTTTCTGACAGCTCTGTGGGGGCCTCCAGAGAACAGATCTTTTCTCAGATCAGTCCATCAGTATGTTCACGGTCCCTGGTATGCTGACTTTGATCATCATGAAAGCAACAAGCATATTGGCAGGGGGGTAGAAATGTCTGTGCCAGTATCTGCTTGAACATGGTTTGTATAGTGGGGAAATGGCTCTAAGTATGTACCAGGTGGAGATTTATACATCTCCCATGTTTGCATGAGGTGGAACCAGCAGCCCTTTAGAACACTGTGGAAGTGCATCCCTCAGTGCTTGCATAGCTTCCAACTCAAATTCAGAAATTATGCAGTCAGGTTTTAAATCTGGGTAATGCAAGAGAATTCTTTGCCAGCTCTAGCTTTGTACTGAACAGCATGTTGTAAAACAAACTCCCTTTAGGTGACATCAGGCTATACAGCAAGGTGCAGGTACTTGTGTTTGCTGCTGTTTCAAACCAGGCCATGATGAGAATATAACTGGTGGCATACAGAGTCCCTGTTAGGGAGTGTGTCATCAGATTTTGTAGATGTATGGAGGTCCTGTACATTAATTTTCGTGATCAGAATGAGGTCCACTTTGTCCCCTTGCTGTGTAACTTTTGCAAGGAACACTGCTTGCCTCAGAGGCAACTCTTCAGAGGTGATATGCACCATGACCATAGTGATGTCTTCCCCATCAGGTATCGCCTTCCTTCTTTGTCTCCTCAGCTCGCAACATAGTACTATTACCGGTGGTAAGGCCTGCACAGATTCAGCAGAGTTGCCTGTAGTAGGAGATTCCACTATTTGACTATGAGGTTTCAGACTGAGCTGGCCCTCAATTTTATTCTTTTAATGGGACCTCTGTTGCTGTTGCATCTTGACCATAGCTATGAGGTGTCCTGTACCTCAACTTCTCTTTGTCCCATGCACTTGCTGTCACCACTTTCCCTTTGATTTGTCAACAAGCTCACAAGTGCAGCATCATTACTGCTTGCCACTGCAGTTGTTTTCATAATGGTGTGTAAAGCCATCAGTCAGGAGCTGTTAGATGTTCTTCGTGTTTCACTGTTGCAGTGATTACCTGTGGGATATCCCTGATGTGGTAGCCCTTGGCTGGCCCGAATATCAGAGTCAATGTTTTTCTGCATTGGCTGCTGTCGCTTGTGGACTGACGTCAGGTCATCAGTGTAAAGCAAGGCAGCCAATGCCATTACATCAGTCTTTCTTGCCATGGAGCCTGTAGCAGAAGCAGTTCACAAGTGTGCAGGTTGGTCGCTACCAGAGTTTGAATTACAGCTGAAAATGTGTAAAGCTAAGTACCCTGTTGGGGATCCTTTTTTCTTGCACTAACCGATGTCCGAAAAAGTTAACAATTGTCTTGCCTGTGGAAAGCAGATCACACACTGAGACTTCCATTCATACTGCATCACTTGTTTAGGGCCAGACCACGACGTCCCTTGTTGCCAGTTCTGTGCCTTCTTTAACACGAGAACCATTCTTTGTAGAGCTCTTATTGTAGACAGGTATTTTCATCTTCCATTTTTGCATTCTGCAATGGCGTCCATCAGCCAACAATCCATTGATATTCCGAAAAAACATAGAGATAAAGATAGAGACAGACCACACAAGGCTAAGCCTTCCAACAACTCTACTGCTAAGCAGGTCGTCAGTTCTCAGTTCAGTGAGGCACTTTCGCAGCCCCTGATGCCCGATACGAAATCTACACAGGCCTCTACTGAGACCCTTTCAGAGTCCAGTGTGCTGCAGAAATCTTCTTCATCTTTTGAGCCTTTGGTTGTCTCTGCCTCAGTTAGGTCCGGAGCCACAATGCATATACTGGCTTCCGAGGAGGCCTTTCACACTACCGAATCTGGACAAAAAACAATGTTTTTTCATCCAACTACCATTTCTCTCAGACCAATGGATACTCTTAGGCCTAGAAGCCAGGCCACTCCTAGAAAATCTACCTGTAGCCACCATCTTACTCCTGCTCCACCTCCCCAAGCCCAAATGCTTAAAATGGTGGAGGATCTTATCTCCCTTATCAGGGGCAGTCAGGCCACAACTTCTAAAAGGAAAGGACACCCTTCTCCTGAAATACTGACAGAACAGGATTCTGAGGAATCTGATTATTCATATTTTGAAGAGGAACAACAACCTCTGACTGCTTATGAGGATTCAGATGCAGAGGATTCCATTCATTCTGCCTCCCCACCAGAAGATCTTGCCTTTGGGGAAACCCTTCACACCCTCAGGGAACATTTTCACTGGGAATCCCAGACCTTCCCTCAGTATAAGAAAAGATTAAGAGAGTTTCTAGACCTGCCCCAGCACAGACCCTTGGCCACTCCCCCTCCCCATCTTAGAGGTGGTGGATGATGTTTTCCATGAATCCAGCTTAGCCCATGATTCCCTACCTTTCAGTAAACCTGACGGGTATAACAGGGTACCTGATTCTCACAAATACCTGTACAGAAATCCTGCTGCACACCCAGAGGTCATTACACAGGTACCTAAAGGAGCTAAGGATAGTTCTGCTAAGAATCCAATTCCTTCTGACAAGGATTCCAGAGCTCTGGACAGATGGGGTAAAAAAGTATACACCTCTGCAACCTTAGCTATCAGAGTTCTCAACTGTCAGTTCCATATGTTAAAATATCAACAACACACTTTGGAACTATTAAAGCAAAAGATTTCAACCTTTCCTGAATGTGCCAATTTGAAAGAGTTAGCAGATTTACTGCACTCCACTTGTCAAGTGGCCAAACACTCATTACACTGCGGATATGATGCCCTAAAACCTCAAGCAGGGCAGCAGTGTCAGGATCTGTCATTAGGAGACATGCATGGTTGAAGGAACAGCCTCTCCCTGATCATGTCAAGTCTAAATTAATCGATTCATCCTTGCATAAGGACCGCTTGTTTGGAGTAAAAGCAGAAGAGGTGCTTAAAAAGATGGAAGACAAAGCAAAATCTATGCAATCAGTAAAAGATTTCTTTCAGGTACAACCTCTGAGATTCAGTGGGAATTTTTTCCTCTTAGCATTGGTCCTTTCCTGCACCTAGAAGACAGGGGCAAAGTAAGGCCCGCAGGGACAGGCCTCCCAGGCCCCTATCCCAGGGACAGCAGAGGGCCAAACAGTGGGCCACTTCCGCGCCAAAGCCAGGGAGTTCTAAGCCATCCTTCTATGGCAAAAACTCTCAATTACTCCATCTCCCTCCTCTGCCGTCTTGTCACTCACCAAAAGCTAGGCGGAAGGCTCTCCCTCTGCAAAGAAAATTGGCTTGCTGTTACAATGGAGCAGTGGGTTTTAAAGATAATTTTTCAGGGATATAAATTCTCTTTCAACCAACTCCCAATTCCAAGAGGTTACCCAGACTTGTCTCCAAATCAATGGGCAGAGGCATTGAAACAAGTCCAAACTCTAATATAACAAGGGGCAGTAGAACCTGTCCCCTCAGATCAAACAGGCAAAGGCTTTTATTCCAGACTATTCCTTGCTCCCAGAAAAGAGGGCACTTGGTGCCCTATCCTGGATCTATCCATTCTGAACACCTCCCTGATGGTCTCCAAATTCAAAATGCTAACTTTGCAGCAGCTGCTGCCTACACTGACAAAAAATGCTTGGTTAGTGGCCCTAGACCTAAAAGATGCCTACCTCCACATCCCCATAAGGGAATCCTACAGGAAATCCCTGCATTTCAGAGCAGGCTAACAACACTTTCAGTTCTCTGTGCTACCCTTTGGCTTATCTACTGTTCCCAGGGTATTTACCAAATGCTTAGTCCCAGCCATAGCATTTTGCAGACAGATAAATATATAGATTTACCCTTATCTGGATGACTCCCTCATTCAGGCAGAGTGCAAAGGACAGCTGCTCCAGGACCTCCTCATTGTCAAAACCGTCCTAGCCTCCTTAGGGTTCACCATCAATGAGAGGAAATCAAAGCAAATACCCTCCAGGAAGATAATTTTCTTGGGGGGGGGTCTGCTGGACACAGCATCCAAATGGCCTTCCTATTCACAGAAAAGCAGACCTTCCTGCCCCTCTAACTTACCCAGCTGGCTTCCAGAAGGTACCTCACTGTGAAGAAGTTCCTGCAAGCCTTGTGGCACATGGCATCTTACATCCTTCTAATTCCTCTGGCCAGGCTTCACATGAGAAAACATGAGTGGTATCTAAAGAACCTTTGGTGTCAGCACTCTCAGCCTCTAGAGACTTCTCTGCCTCTGATCTCCTGTATAAGGGCCACATTTCTCTGGTGGGCAGGGGCCTGTGCCATGAACAAGGGTCTTCCCTTCATCCTCTGCCCAACTGGGCAGACCATCACCACCGACACCTCAGACATTGCTTGGGGCACTCACCTAGCAGGCAGGTGCACCCAAGGGCATTGGGATGCCCAGCACCTTCCCTTATACATCAACCAGAAGGAACTGATGGCAGTACAAAAGGCTCTGACTTCCTTCAAACCCCATCTCAGGCCAGGAGTTCTCCTTTTCAAAACAGACGACACCACAGTAATGTGGTACATCAATAAACAGGGAGGGACCCAATCTTACCCTCTGTGCAGGCTAGCCATGAATCTCTGGCTGACATCCTCCACCTTGGGATTACACCTAATAGCCCAATACCTACCAGGGATCAACAACACCCTGGCAGACCACTTAAGCAGAAACTTACTGGACCCCCATGAATGGCAGCTCCACAGAAATAGCTTTCTGCAAGTCACTCAGGAGTGGGGGAACTCTGGAGGTGGATCTCTTTGCTTCGCACCTCTACCACCAGCTAAAAAAATTCTGTACCAGGGATTATCACCATCTAGCACGGAAGATGGATGCCTTGACCTTCCCCTGGAACTCAATCTTTGTGTGCGCATTCCCTCCTCTGCCTTTTATTCCCAAGGTACTGATCAAGATAAGGGAGGAGAGACCAAAGGTCATCATCATTGCTCCAGATTGGCCCAGACAGCATTGGTACCACTTACTGTGCAGTCTGACATCACAGCCTCCCTGGCAGCTTTCCTTGATTTCAGACTTCTTGACTCAAGTGAGGGAGGGGATTGCGGCACCCAGACTTGCAGACTCTTAAACTGTCAGCATGGCTAATACTCTAAAGGCAAACAGGGGGTCCCTATTAAGCAAGCAGGTCCTAGACATTATCACAGAGGCCAGAAGGCCCAGCATCAGAAATTCTTACACAGGGAAATGGAAAAGATTCTGCTCATGGAGCCAGTCCAGAGGGGGCAATTCCAAACAACCTTCCATTCCTCTTATCCTGGACTACCTAGTGGAGTTACTCAGTAGTGGCCTCTCCTTCTCTTCCATTAAAATCTACACCTCAGCCATTTCAGCTCATTTCGATACAGATCAGCCCTTGTTCTCACATCCTTTGATTAAACAATTCCTCAGAGGGGCTTCTAATATCAGACCTCCCAGAAGACCACCCACGCCAGCCTGGGACCTGAATTATGTTTTGGAAAAACTAACCTTACCACCCTTCGAACCTGCTGCTTCAGCAGAACTGAGATACCTGTCCTGGAAGACTGCTTTCCTGCTAGCTATCACCTCAGCCAGAAGGGTATCAGAACTTCAGGCACTGATGGCCATTGAGCCCTTCATCATTTTCCATGCAGTCAGGGTCTCCCTGAGGACTAACCCTTCCTTTATGCCCAAGGCGATATCTAATGTGACTCTCAACCAGATCATACATCTACCCACCTTCTTTCCTAACCCTCAAAACAGGGGGGAAAGAATTCTGCACTCACCAGACGTGCACAGACAGCTCAGATACTACCGGGACCATACTAAACCCTTCAGGAAAACAGACCAACTTCTTGTCAGCTTTGCCCAGGGGCAGAGGGGAGGCCCATTTCCACACAAGCATTTCCAAGTGAATATCACACTGTATCCATTTCTGCTACAGATTACATGGAAAACCACCCCCTAAGTCTGTTTGTACCCATTCCACTAGGGCAGCCTCCACTTCCACAGCATTCCACAGAGGAGTTCCCACCAAGGACATCTTGGAAGCTGCCACATGGACTTCTGTCCATACCTTTACAAAACATTACCACATACCTCTTTTCTCTAAGGCTAGGGCAGGGTTTGCCTCTGCAGTTTTGCAGGGCATGCTGAGCCATGCCTAGGTCTCTTACTAATCCCACCACCCCTTTCCTCAGCTTTGGGAATCCTACCACAGGTGCTGACTGCAACAGTTTAACATGAAGAACATAGTACAGTTGTGTACACTTACCATAAATGTAGATGTTCAAGTGTATTCACTGTTGCAGTCCTGGTTTCCCTCCCTCCTCCCCCCTTATATCCTCTTTCCTTAGGGAGACATAAGCTTCCAACCGTGGCTTTTAGCCATCAGGACCACTTTATCATATTTCCTTGGGCTTCTGACTGGTTAGGGCAAGAAAAACTGATGTAATGGTGTTGGCTGCCTTGCTTTATAACACTGATGACCTGATGACAGTCCACAAGCGACAGCAGTCGACGCAGAAAAACATTGACTCTGGTATTTGGGCTGGCCGAGGGCTACCACAGCAGGGATAACCCACAGGTGATGACTACAACAGTGAATACACTTAAACATCTACATTTATGGTAAGTGTACACAACTGTACTTTCTTTCTTGGAGATATAACTGTGGTGTACAGGTTGCCTACACTTCTTAAAGCCACTTTTCACACTCCCTTCCCACTGCTGTGCTCGTCTGCCATTAAGAACAACAAACTGTCTTCCAGAAGGGGTGCAACTCACAAGTTCTGGATGTCAGCAGTAACAGAACAGTAGGTCTGAAGACTGCTAGTTGACCAAATAATGTTTTACAGTACCTTAACTTTCTTTGTTGTTCTCCTGCGGTGTACAAGTCTCTGAAGTGCTTCTTCACTCACTTCAGTTCACCTCCTTGTGCATTTTACGCTTCAAATGTTGTAGCTGTAAAGTGACATTTTGAATGCAACCTCTTTAAGAACACAAGCACAAATGTCATTGCATACCTGCACATGCTGTACCATGCACACTCTCAATAACTGTGCACATGGCCACCATGCACAATTAATAACTTTTCAGTGAAACAGTGGACTGTGATGAGTAGATAGGCTATTGATTATGTATTATTCTGTTAAAAGGATCACACATCAGTCACATCCCATAGATATATAACTTTACTTCTCAAGTCTTAACCACTGCATGTTATCAGAATCCTGTTGTAGGCACAGCAACAACAGCAGACCTGTAAGCATTCCACTGAAGTTATCCAGTCATTTTATCATTGGATTGTGGCAGTTTTCAGTGGTACTGCTTCCAGCTGTGGATGCTTTGCAGACCTCTGAGTCATTATTGCTCTACTTGCTGGTGTACTGTGGAATCCAACAGCTGTAGCCAGTGCTGTTGTTATTATAATTAACAACAGAATGTTCTAAAGTAGTGGATCATACAGTTACAGTGCTGATAAACACATCATGTTTGCTATACATTTGGCAAGTATAACTACATACAGAGCTGTTCCTGCATCCCATTAATTTCCTCACTGTGTACTCCTCAGAGTGTGTGTGTGTGTGTGTGTGTGTGTGTGTGTGTGTGTGTGTGTGTGTGTGTGTGTGTGTGTGTGTGTGTGTGTGTGTGTGTGGCATTAGCTCTCTTTTAGACAAATTATGATACTCTTCAGTTATCAATGTCATTAATGATTCATAGCTAGATAAATTCCAAATTGGTTAAGTTAAATCAGTGATCCATGGAAATGCTGGAGGAAGTCAGACTAAGCAGAGGTTTCAGGTCCCCAGAATCTAACACACATACTCCTCACTGCCTTGTTTTTGGACATGATAGGTACATTTACCCAAGCACAAAAGGACCTACTCCATGAAGGGCACCGAAAGTAGTGGATGGGTAATTGCAAAATGTCCATTCACACCAAATCAGGATGCATCACTTTAAGTTCCTCTGCTTACACATAAGATGCAGTTCAGATGTTCTTCATGTTTCACTGTTGCAGTCATTACATTTGGGTTATCTGCTTGCAGGTATTCCTCAGTCAGCCTGATTAACAAAGTCTTGCCTCCTGCTTCGGTTCCTGTCCCTTCTTCCATGACGTCAGGTCATCAGGGGTATAAAACATGCAGCCGATGCCATTACATCAGTCTTTCTTGCTGTGCGGTGCCCGAAGCATAAGCAGTTCACAAGTGCCGGTCGGCCAACTCCTGAAATTTTTCATTTTCGAGTTTCAGAACTGAAGTCTTCAACTAAAGCTAAGTACCCATTGGGGAAACTTTTTCTTGCTCCTTGCCGATGTCAGTAAAAGTTAATAATTGCATTACTTGTGGAAAGCAAATACCTCAAAGATTTTCATTCGTACTGTATTACTTGCCTAGGCCCTGACCAAGACATACCTTGCTGTCGGTTTTGTGCTTTATTTAATCAGCGCACTATCCATCGTCGGTATATTTTCGCCTCTAAATATTTCGGTTCTTGGTTTAGTTATCCAGAAATGTCATTGGTTAGCCATCCGACTACCGGGATTCTGAAAAAATGCAAAGATAAAGACAGAGACAGGCCGCTGAGGTCCAAAACTACCGACAACGCTTCTCCTAAGCCAGTCGCCAGTTTGCCGGTACTCAGTGAGGCACTTTCGCAGCCGCTGATACCCGCTAATTCTGATTCGCAGGCCTCTACTGAGACCCATTTGGAGTCTGGTATGCCATGAGATGCTTCAACTATGGAACCCGCGGATGTCTCTATCTTGGATGGGTCAGGAGCCGCTGTGCAGGCGCCAGCTTCTGAGGGTGTATTCAGGCCTATGGACTTGCATATTAAACCAATGCCTCCTTCTTCTCTTAGGCCTAAATCTCAAACCATGCCTAAAAAACCGACGCCCAGGCCACATGCTCAGGCCTCTATGCATAAAAAAAAATGATAAGAATGGTTGAAGATCTAATAACTCTAATCTTTCTAAACCCTTTCTAAGAGGCCTAGGACTGAAGTGGTTTATGAATCTTCTGACCAGGATTCTGTTTTTTCTGATTCTTCTGAGGATCTGGATTTCTCCTTATCTACTTATGAGGATTCTGATGCAGAGGACTCCATTCCCTCTGCTTCCCCTCCAGAGGATTTTTCTTTTGGGGAAACCTTACATACTCTAAGGGAGCATTTCCTCTGGGAAAGCCAGGATTTTTCTGATTCAAAAAAGAGGCTTAGGGATTTTTTACTCCTACCTTACATAGGCCTTTAGCTATTCCTCCTGTACTAGACATTGTTGATGATGCTTTTTCAGAATCTAGTTTGGCCCCTGATTCCTTGCCTCCTGCACCCAGAAAACCAGACAGATACTACAAGGTCCCTGAGTCACACAAGTTCCTTTTTAAAAATCCTATTGCGGATCCAGAGACTATTTCACAGGGGCCCAAGGGCATTAAGGCGTCTACTGCTAAAAATCCTACCCCTTCTGATAGAGACTCCAGGGTGCTGGATAGATGGGGTAAGAAGGTTTACACTTCTGCAACCTTGATCATTATTGCTTTAAACTGCCAGTTTCATATGTTAAAGTATCAGCAACATGTTATTGGATTGCTTAAATAGAAAATGATGTTGATTCCTGACTGTGTGGAAAGTAAAGAATTACAGGATTTAATGCATTCTGCTGGACAAGTTGGAAAACATACTTTGCAATATGGTTTTGATTCATTAGAGGCCTCTTGCAGGGCTGCTGTTAATGGGTCTGTGCTCAGAAGGCATGCTTGACTTAAGGAGCAATCTTTGCCTGATCATGTTAAAGCTAAATTGTTGGATGCTCCCTTAAATCAGGACCGCCTGTTTGGCAACAAGGCTGAGGAAGTTCTTAAAAAGATGGAAGATAAAGCTAAATCTATGCAAACTGTTAAAGATTTCTTACAAGTTCAGCCTCCTAGATTTGGTAGGCACTGGCCCTCTAAGAATTGGTCCTTTCCAGCCCCTTCCAAGTCTTCTCAAGCCAAACCCAGACAAAGCAAAAAACCCAGGTTTCAGTCACAGGGGACACACAGGACTAAGCAGTGGGGGGGCCTCCACTTCCAAATCTGGGAGTAATAAGACTCCCCCTATGGTAAACTGTCTCAATGACTTCCTTTTAAAATTTCCAAGCATTTATCAACTGACTGCCCCTTTGGGGGGAAAGATTGCTCTTCATGCAAAGAACTGGGAACTTATTACCCAGGACAAATGGGTTTTAAATATAGTGTCCCAGGGATACAGATTTCACTTCCACACGTTGCCAATACCAAGCGGGTGGCCAGACCTACCCCCAAATCAGTGGGCAGATGCCCAAAAACAAGTACTTTCTCTCTTAAGCATGGGGGCTATTCAACTGGTACCCGAAGAGGAAAAGGGACAAGGTTTCTACTCAAGACTTTTCCTGGTACCCAGAAAAGACAATTCATGGTTTCCTATCCTTGACCTGTCTACTCTAAACACCTTTTTGGAGATTCCAAAATTCAAGATGCTGACTCTTTACCAATTACTTACTATGCTAGGCAAAGATGCCTGGTTGGCAACACTACATTTAAAAGAAGCATACCTGCACATCCCAATCAGGGAATCTTGCAGAAGATACCTATGCTTCAAAGCAGGCTACACACACTATCAGTTCTCTGCACTGCCCTTTGGCTTATCTACTGCACCCAGGGTATTCACAAAGTGCCTAGCTCCAGTTATTTCATTTTGCAGGCAAAGAAATATTCAAATATACCCATACCTGGATGATTGTCTAATTCAAGCAGAAAGCCAGGACATACTTTTGAATCATCTGGCCTTTGTACAAAGGGTTCTAACTTGTCTGGGGTACACCATAAATGAAAAGAAATCACACCTGGTACCCTGTCAACAAATTATATTCCTGGGAGCAAGCTTGAATACAACTTTCCAGATGGCCTACCTCACACCAGAGAAACAAATTCATTTGACAACCTACTTCAAACTAGTGGCCACACAAACCCTGCTATCTGCAAGACAAATACTGCAAGCCTTGGGGTTCATGGCCTCCTGCATTCTTCTAATTCATATGCAAGGCTGCATATGAGGAAACTACAGTGGTATCTAAAAAACCTATGGTGTCAACATTCTCAAGATCTAGAAGCAATGATTCTTTCATACCTTGCCTATGCCTAGAGTTCCTTTGGTGGGCAGAGGCCTGCCACCAAACAAGGGACTACCTTTCACACCACCCCCTGCCACCCAAACCCTAACAACAGATGCATCAGGCTATGCATGGGGGGCTCACCTGACAGGGAAGTGCATTCAGAGCAAATGGAACCCAAGTCAAATGCACCTGCATATCAATCAAAAATAAATGTTAGCTGCACAGAATGCTCTGACAGCCTTCAAGAACCACATTCTTCCAGGGCAACTAATGGTAAAGACAGTTTGTTAACAAAACTGCACAAAGATTCCAGACCAAGTGGATTCATAGTAACAGCTGTTATGAATGGTTCAGAATGTGAGATTGCACATGAGACTCCTACTGTGAGACCACTGTATTTAGTAGGACTACAAGCTGGGATTCCCTGTGAGCAGCAGTATGGTAACTAAAGTAACTAAAGTAACCAAGCATCCCATTTACTGGTGGATAATCAAGTTTCAACTTTCTAAAATAAAACTATTACTCTAGCTGTACAGACCACAAATGCCTATTACTATAGATACATATGGCTTTCTGTGTTGTGCAGTCTCCTATCAGTATGTGGGAGCCCATGTAAGTTCCCAAAGTTCCCAAAGCTTTACAGCACTTCATCCCTCTTCTGCATGGCACTGCTGCCTCAATGCAAATATGCCACCAAATTGTGTGATTCATCCTTCTACCCTTTATGCGGACAAGTTAATCTTGGCTAGTTTAGCATGCCCTTTTTCTCATGGTGGCCCATTTGCAACGGACCAGAATTTATCACATGGTAATGGACTCATCTCCATGAGCTAGGTCTATATTATTTGAATGAAAGTTCAAAATATTGATCGCTGTAAACAGCGAAAATGCCAGACATGAAATCCTCTGTTGTGGAGGGCTGTGCCCCCGCACCCCCACTAATTATATATACCAACTCTGAGATCACACTACAATGAGGAAAGGGCAAATTTCCTGATCTTCACTGTACCACGATCTCACAAAACACACATCGATGTCCAGCATTTTCGCTGTTTACAGCAATCGATATTTTGAACTTTCATTCAAATAATATAGACCCTGTCGGCCAACTGCTCTCCAACTGATTCTGCCATGTCTAGGACCAGCCATGTGCAGATCAGTTTTCTTTTCATCTCAAATGCTGCTTTCTCTTTCTGGACTCCTACAGGAAAAAAAAAATACATAGTGCTCTTCAGTGAATGAGGCCTTTTTAAATTCTTCTTGCCTTTCCTGCATTCCCCATCATTCTGAAATCTATGATGAAGACCCATCTTCTCGGAATGTATTTATTTCAAAAAGTCAAAAAAGGCAAATTAACACTGATTTTCAGGCATTCAGCACTTTATAATAATTCCATTTCTCCATCTAGGATCTTGTCTTCTATTTGAAGCCCAATCCCAAAATCTCTGCATTTGGCTGCAGAGCTTTCACAGTTAGCTAAAGCTCCAGGTATATTTTTGTTGTTTTTTTTCTGGTTTTCATATCAACCCACTGCCATTCTGTGTATAAAATCTTTTCCCTGAAATATAAATATTCATTATTATAAACCTCTGCTCAGTCCACATTGCATAACTCTATAACGGTATAGCCACTGTATTACTTTTCATCTCAACTTTCTTTGGAAACTCTTTATTAACAGCCTGTACTATTCCACCATTATTCCTCTTCATTGTTATTTTCAGTTTTCTTAATTTAATATATACAATTCTCAGGTTTCTACTGAGTACTTCAAAACTTTAATTTGAGGCATATTGTGTAAATACCAAAACCAGAATACCAACAAACATTACAGAGATTTCTGTGAAATATGTGATATCCCGCAAATAGGCTTTAGATAAGTATGCATGTAAAAAAGCTACTGGAGCTAACTGTATCTTTATAATAGAGCTATGAACAAGTAAATGGTTTTAAAATGTTTGTGAAACTAGATACTGAAGCACCAACATTAAAATACTGTAATGTGAATAAACCAGTGGAGTTGCAAGTAAATGCCAGTCGCAGTGGTATAGGTCCTGTGATTTTGCAGAATATGTACCATTTTATGTTCCAGTTAGAAGTCCTTGTCTTTATCTTTTGCACCTAGACAATAATGCTTATATTTCTTTTTGTCCACGTGAAAGGAGTCTTAATTCCTACAGTCCTTCTTCATATACTTTTTACTCCATTCCATAAAATTTCTGGTGACCTTTTCTTTGGGCATATTTTTTCAATCTTATAATCCTTACCCTGAAAGGCCTACACAACTGCATCCATTACTCAAGATGTAACTTAACTATTGCCTGATTTTGCAGACTAATTACTGCATGGCATCTTGAATCTGCTATATTATATTTTGTTACAATACACTCAGGCATCTTGATCACTTTTGCTGCAGTTCTGTTGGTCTAGAGTTAACAGTCATGTAATGTCATCTTTATGAACAGTTACAATTAATTCATCTTCCCTAATCAATATTTCATCCAAAAGTTATCACTCCTGGGCAGTTGGCTATTCAGCTGAGAACTGTCTCATCAAATTTTGATTTTTAGTATATTGGCTGAAAGATGATGATGTGCCTTTCTGAAGATATAGCTTTCCTGGAACTGATTATAATGTGAGGCAGAGGAGCAGAGAATATACAACTGTGCAAGGGAGTTGTGGGAGGTTTTACTGTCTGCCAAAAGTTACAGTGTTTTAAATGTTAGACT
The DNA here is from genome assembly GCF_019279795.1 of Protopterus annectens. Taxonomy (NCBI): domain Eukaryota; kingdom Metazoa; phylum Chordata; order Ceratodontiformes; family Protopteridae; genus Protopterus; species Protopterus annectens. The sequence goes on from NC_056739.1 coordinate 1,155,096,838, forward strand.
GATTTGTGGTCAACTTTTCAGTTTGTGGGACTTGCTTTTGGCATATCAACCTAAATCACACAGGCACAGTACCTTATGTTTGCTTCCATTACACTTCATTTGCCATGTTTCTACCAGTTTTTAGTTTGTCTATCCATGCCATGCCATTCCATAAATGCCCCATTCTCAGTTGATGCACTTATATCTGTATTATTCAGGACTGAATCAGTTTTCTTTACCTTCAGGTATGTCACAAGCAAATATACTGAGCAAGAATAAAATCAATACCATTAGTGTTTCTTACTCCTATTAACATACTCAACATAACTCTTTACAGCATTCTACTGCTGTTCATTTCCCATGCACCTTCCAGCATTACTTAGCATGCACTGTTAAGACCTCACGGTGGCTATTAACACATCCAATTTGAGTCATTTTTGAGTTCTTGATAAATGCTACAGATATTACAAGGTGTCAGATGTGAACAAGTGAATTCATGTTTGAGTTATTAATTGTTATTGCATGTAGAAATATTTGCAATTTAGAATATTTTTTTTTAATAAAAGTAGGCATTTCACCTTTTAATTATGTAACTTTTGAGAAGCTATCCATTTTTTTAAGAAGAGGCAATCTAACTTCAGCCACTGAGAGCTTTCTTACTGCAAGGTAGTTTTATAGAAAACTGGAAGCTGTGGCTGAAAAAAATGTTTTCCTCTTGACTATGACTGGAATGTCCTACTAGACTGAAAACATACAGTGTGCCAATTTCTGCATGACACACATGAAGAATACTTTATACATTTAATTACAGTGTATAATGCATTTACCTTTCAAAAAGAGGAAATTATAACACTAACTTCAGTAAGGAAGAATATTAGGAATAACTGTAAGCAGGGACAAACCTTGTCATTTATTCATTAAAAAGGTAAATAAAACAATTATGAGTATGTTATTGAGCTAACGAATAAAGCTATGATTTGATGAATTGAATGATGTATTGATAAGAGACAGAATACATTGTGGTTAAGAAGTGATCAAGCAAGGAGAACATTTTTAAGAGAAGCAAATCTGGCCTTCAAAACTGTGAATGTGTGAAGAATGACTGAAATTACAGCTACATGATTGAGGAAGTAAATGAGGAAATGGATGTGTAAAAGATGCTGCATGAGTCAAATTGGAAGAGCCAAGCTGAAGTGAAAATGTATGATAATAATAATGGTGATGAAAAAGAAAGCCAAGAGGTGCTCAGAAAGTATGTTGTAGTTAATATTCATACCTCAGGTACTAGGTGTGGCAGTATGCCTGAGAAGATGGTGTACAGCTTTAAACTAGTCTTGAAGAAGCTGTGACAAAAGTAATCATTTCATAAAGAGATATAAATAAGTATTCACGGAAGAATGCATATACTATGTCTACAATCAACTTGTATTGTAACCATAATTTAGTGGATTGTCTGTTTCGTTATATCTAATGTACTATGTCTACAATCTTCTTCTATGTAACCTCTATTAGTTGAACATTTATTTGTAATGTCTATTTCTTATCTTAATTTGTATCTTTGGAGCTTTTCTCCCCAGGACTCCGCTGAAAATGGACATGTATCCAGCCGGACCATCCCGGTTAACAAATGTAAAATAAATAAATAAAAAAATAAATAAAATTCAAAATGATTTGAACTTTATTAAGTAAAATGTGAAAATGACATATTTGTTGTCACCATTAAACTATAAAGAGATGGTACTATAAAATCAGGGAGTAAAGGACCAGTACCTTGAGATAGTTGGACTATTTGCATGAAAAGCACAGAAATGATAAAATGAAGTGTTGAATTTAAACTGAACACAGGTGCAGAGTATAATATTTTCTCAGAAAATACTTTCCTAAAAAAAGGACTGATAGATAAGGAAAGTAGAGCAGTAGACAACTACAAATTGCTTACCACTGACTTATTAAAATGCCAAATAAAACATTGGATCAAAAGCTACTGACTTGGGAATTAAAAAATATTAATTATAATAATCCTCTTTCGAATAATAACTTTGTAACAAGAAAGCCGTTTACCTAAAATATATATGCTCAAAGAAAGGTACCAGTATCTCTTAAGAGTAGAACTGAGCAGGAGCTGAAGAAGATGGAAAGATTAGGAGTCATTATGAATATGACCCGCGGTGATGGTGCTGCGGTAGCATTGTCGCCTCACAGTAAGACACTGTCCGGTTCGATTCTCAGCTAGAGCATCTTCTGCGTGGAGACATGCATGAATGGGTGTACCTTCGTTGAAGGTTGTGTGTCAGGGCTGTTAACTCAGCACGTAAAAATCAACTACCAATCATTAGCGGACCGAAGTTCCACTGTGGCGACCCCTAACCGGGAAAAGCCGAAAGACACAAACAAACAAACAGATCCAGCATCACTGGTGAATGATACAAAACTTTTGTGAAGCAGAGTAATGTTTATATTTGTGTGGATCCTCAATCTCTAAATAAAGTGATTAAAACAGAGCATTACCCTTTCAAAAGGTTGATGAAGTTGTCTCAGCTGTGAGACGTGCCAAGATCTTTTCAGTGTTACATGCAAACCAAAAATTCTGATAGACTCTGCTGTTTACATTAATATGTCATTAGGAAGATACAGATTCCTAAGACTTCACTGCAAAGAGCATTTGCAGACTTAATTGAAGGCTTAGCACGTACTGTAAATGTAATTCATTGTGCTAGTTTGGGGACAGGCTAAAGAAGAACATGACAAAAAACACAATTATTCAACAGATTGTAATGTTACAATTTTAAACTGCATAAGAGCAAGTGTAAAATAAGAGGACAAGCCAGAAATATGTATATGGGTCATACTCTGACATCAACAATGTTGTCACCAGACTTAGAGAAAGCCATTGCAAATTCCAAAACCAAAATACAACATTGCATTAATGAGAATGCTAGGAATGATGTAATAACTTCTAGAGTTTAAACCTAATTTGTTTCAAGGTAACTATGCCACTTAGAAAGCTGTGGAACATGGGACTAGAGAAATGAACAAGAAAATAGTTTTGAAGTACTTATGAAGTTAGAAAGACAAGAGCCTATATTCAAATGTTGTGATTTAAATAATGCATTTGTGTTACAAGTGCTTGTCATTTAGAATGGTATAAGTGTATTGTTTTTTCAGGAATACAGCTCAGATGTTCCTTGTGTTTCACTGTTGCAATCATCACACTTGGGTTATCCTGCCAGGGGTAGCCCTCAGTCAGCCCAGATACCAGAGGCTTAGTATTTCTGCATCAGTTGCTGTCGCTTCAGGACTGACTTCAGGTCGTCAGTGGTATAAAAACAGGCAGCCGACGCCATTACATCAGTCTTTCTTGCCAAGGAGCCCGAAGCAAAAGCAGTTTGCATGAGTGCCGGTCGGCCGCTACCTGAGTTTTTATTTCACTACTTGGACGACTGCCTGATTCAGGCAGTCAGTCAAGAAAAGCTGTTGCAGAACCTAACATTTGTACACTATCAATGAAAAGAAATCCAAACTAGTCCCCAGTCAAAAAATTGTATTCCTGGGAGCAAGCTTGGATACAGCATCCCAGATGACATTCCTTACTCCAGAAAAACAAGCCTATCTGATAGGCTAATTCTCTCAAATGGCCACCAGAACCCAGTTATCTGCAAGGAAAATCCTGCAAGCTCTAGGTTTCATGGCCTCCTACAGTCTACTAATTCCATATGCCAGACTGCATATGAGAAAACTTCAATGGTCCTTAAAACGTCTTTGGTGCCAACATTCTCAGGACCTGGAAACTATCATACCTATGATACCTTGTCTAAGGAAAGAGTTCCTTTGGTGGGCAGCGGCATGCAACCACAACAAGGGACTTCCCTTTACACAACTTACTCTACCTTCCAGCAGCCTTTTCAAGACTGCACTCAAATTCCACTTAAATTTGCACTGGCTTTGTCCTTGTTCTAATCCAGACTGACACACCCCCACCCTTACCTTATCTCCCCCACCTATACTCTTAACCCAACTTTACTACCGCCACTGCTAACCACAGTCAGAAATAGCTAGTTGTCTTTACATACTTTAACATCTTGTCTGATAACTTTGTTACTAATATTATAAACAACAAGAAACTATCTTAACTTGCAACATTTACTGTATATACTGTTGATAATCAATATATTGTTATTGTAATAAAGCCAACAACCTGTAATGTTGATTACTATTGCTGCAACTTTGTATCTCTATTTATCATGTACATGATGTGGAGCTTTTCTCCCCGAGCATCCACTGAAAAATGACCTGCGTCCAGTCGGAATTTCCCGGTAAACAAATGTAAATAAATTAAATAAATAATAAATAAAACCCCACACCACCCAGGCCCTAACCACAAACACATCAGACTGTGCCTGAGGTGCACATCTGGACGGCAGGTGCATTCAGGGCCACTGGAGCCCAAATCAAATTCATCTGCACATCAACCAGAAAGAGAAAGAGAGTACCCTCCTATGAACCTATGAACCTAAGATGCTAGCTGTTCAGCGGGTTTCTATTAGAACCTCGAACGCTTGAAATGTCGAATGTCATATCGTCAACACCATTTGATCGACATTTCCAGTGTTCGATGGTTAAGCATAATGGCGCTGTTCAGTGCAGAATGAGAGAATTTCCCTTTTCTGCACTGAAGTGCGATCTCGGAGTTGGTATATTTAAGTAGGGGTGTGTGCGGGGTGCAAGCGTGCTTGCCCCCCTGCCTGCACCGTTAAGGTAAGTTTTTTTTTTTGTTTTTTATTATATATTTGAACTTCGATCATATGTTATCGAACATATGGGATTCGAAGTTTCAAAAGTTTGATTATATAATATAGACCCTGTTCAGCACGCTCTAACAGCTTTCAGATCCCTACTGTCACCGGGACCTCTTCTAATCAAAACCAACAATACCACAGTGATGTGGTACATCAACAAGCAGGGGGGAACCCACTCTTACCCACTCTGCAGGCTAGCCATGACCCTTTGGAACATGGCCTCAGCCATGCATATTCAACTGCAAGCCCAATTCTTGCCAGTCAACCAATACTCTCTGGCAGACAACTTAAGCAGAAATCTCCTAGATCCACACGAGTGGCAATTAAACCACAACACCTTCAGCCTTATGACCCAGAAATGGGGTACCCCGAAGGTGGACCTATTTGCCTTCCCCTACAACCACCAATTCAGCAAGTTCTCCACCAGGGAACCTCGCAGCAAAGCCTGGAAAGTGGATGCTCTGTCCTTCCACTAGGAAAACCTCTCAGTCTATGCATCCCCCCCCCTTCCTCTTCTTACCAGAGTACTACTCAAAATAAGGGAGGAGAGACCAAGGGCAATCCTGATTGCCCCAGACTGGCCATGCCAGCACTGGTACCCACTGCTGCACAGTCTGTCTCCGTTGCCTCCATGGCACCTCCCTCAGATTCCAACTCTCCTGACTCAGCAGGAGGGAGAGCTCTTGCATCCACAATTGCACACCCTGAACCTGGCAGCCTGGCTTATTCTTTGACTTCTCCTCCAGTGGCCAGCCTAAGCAAGTAGGTCCTGGATGTTATACATGAAGCCAGACAACCCAGCACTAGAAAATCCTATGCTGGCAAGTGGAAAGGTATTCTTCCTGCATGCAGACTAAAGGAGCTGAACCAGCACATCCATCCTTACCTCTCATCCTGGATTACCTAGCAGGCCTACTCCACAGGGGCCTTTCCTTCTCTTCCATTAAAATCCATGCCTCTGCCATCTCTGCACATGACAGCACTGAGCCACCTCTCTTCTCACATCCTCTCATCAAGCAGTTCCAGAGAGGGGCTAACAACCTAAGGCCACCAAGAAGAGCCACTACCCCTGCTTGGGACCTTAACTTTGTGTTGGAAAAGCTCATGCCCCCCTCCCCCATTGAGCCTGCAGCTTCAGCAGAGTTAAAATTCCTCTCTTGGAAAACAGCCTTGCTTTTGGCCATCACTTCAGCTAGAAGAGTGTCTGAGCTACAAGCACTTATGGCTGTGGAACCCTTCATCATTTTCCATGCTGACAGGGTCTCCATCAGGACTAACCCAACTTTCATGCCTAAAGTGGTGTCCAGTGTGGCTCTCAACCAATCTATTCATTTGCCCACCTTTTTCCCTAAACCTCAAAATAAGGGAGAAAGGATCCTGCACTCTTTAGATATGCACAGACAGCTCAGATTCTACCTGGCTAGGACTAAGCCCTTTAGGAAATCTGACCAGTTACTAGTCAGCTTTGCACCAGGGGCAGAGGGCAAGGCCATATCAAAACAAACCATCTCCAAATGGATAGCACACTATATCCATTTCTGTTACAAACTTCATGGAAGACCACCCCCACAGGGGGTCAGAACACATTCATCTAGGGCAACTTCAACCTCTACAGCCTTTCTCAGAGGAGTCCCTACCAGGGACATTCTGGAAGCTGCAACATGGAGTTCTGTTCATACCTTCACCAAGCATTACCACCTGACTATCTTTTCCAGATCCAGGGCGGGCTTTGCAACCGCAGTCCTGCAGGGCATACTAGCCAGCCCCAACTCTTCTTGACTGCCTCCACCCATTCTTCAGCTTTGGGAATCAACCCAAGTGATGACTGCAACAGTGAAACATGACGAACATAGTAGAGTTGTGTACACTTACCATAAATGTAGATGTTTGAGTGTATTCACTGTTAGAGTCCTGGTTTCCCACCATCCAGCCCCCTTGTCTCTCTCTTTCTGTCTCTTTCTTCCTTACTCCTTACAGTGCTATTGGTATTTACTTTTTACTGGTGGTGTTATTCCACCAAAACTTAGTTCCCTATTTGGGAGCTCCTGACATTTGGGGCAAGAAAAACTGATGTAATGGTGTCGGCTGCCTGCTTTTATACCACTGACGACCTGATATCAGTCCTGAAGCGAAAGCAACTGACGCAGAAATACTAAGCCTCTGGTATTCAGGCCAAATGAGGGCTACCCCTGGCAGGATAACCCAAGTGTGATTACTGCAACAGTGAATACATTTGAACATCTATATTTATGGTAAGTGTACACAACTATGCTTTGCCTGTAAGTCAAAAGTTTTGACAAATGCACAAAAGAGATAGGCTCATATAGAGAATGAATTGTTGTAATATACAGGTCTGCAAAATTCTACAAATATATTTATGACAATGAAGTACAAGTAAAAGCAAGCCCTAAAATATTACTAAGTATATTCAGAATATATTTGCACAGTATACAGTTGAGATTGTAAAGGATGTATTAAACCTACAGAAGTATGATGTGAAAATCATTAGAACTAAAAATTGTTGTTGCTGTTGCTGTTGTTGAATCTTTCGGCTTTTCCCGGTTAGGGGTCGCCACAGCTGAAATCCGGTCCGCTAATGATTGGCAGTAGATTTTTACGTGCCGAGTTGCCAGCCCTGACACACAACCTTCAACGAAGGTACGCCCATTCACGCATGTCTCCACACATAAGACGCTCTAGCTGAGAATCTAACAGGACAACATCTTACTGTGAAACGACAATGCTACCGCAGCACCACCACCACAGTCTAAAATCATCATAAATAAGCATACCTGGAGTATGTGTAATATGTTACCTGCTCTATATTTTATTTATTTTATTTATTTATTTATTTATTTATTTATAAAATCATCATAAATAAATAAATAAATAAATAAAATATAGAGCAGGTAACATATTACATACTTCAGGTATGCTTAGTAGGGCATATTTACCAGAAAGAATGAAGTCACTAGAAGAAGACTCAGAATATTTGGATAGTAATGCAGTGAACAGTAAAATAAGAAAAAAGTGAAAGCACTTCATGAAATGTCAAGATACTGATTTAAAAATGTAATTACAGAAAGATGTGACAGTGGCATGGATTGGGAAAAAATATCAGTCAAAAAGGAAGTCCCAACTTTCTTCAGGAAAAAAGTTTTATACAATGCTTAAAGTGTACATCTGAAAAAAATAATTGTATCTATCTTGCTTAGAGAAAATATGCTTCAAAAATGCACAAGTCATATCTTAGACTGGTAAAGTGCAAGTAAAAACAAGGGACGTTAACACTTTATTTATGCATCAAAGAGCAGGGCTGCTACACAATGTACTTGTTTATCCAGCTTAGTGCACAGTGGAACAAGACCATGTATGATGTCTTGTCTCATTGTATTAGCATAAGTATTTCATTCATGGGGAATACATGTAATTGTCCTTGATCATAAGAGATTCACAACTGCAGCATCATCAGAGTACCGTGTTGTCCTAATATAGTAACCTATGGGACTGCAACTATTTTCAATCTCATGAAGTTGTAATTTGCAGTACAGGACCCCCCCCCCTTACTAATATATTTCTTGACATGCAGAGCTGAGCAACATGTTAGCACTGTCAAAAAAGTGCACAACACCTGTGGTGCACAGTAGTGGAGTTCCCAATGGCGCTGGCAAATGTGTTACTGCAAGCAAATTTGTCCCACCTTTACATAGCGAAGCTGGTAAACTCCCACTTGTAGGAGTTTCCACAGTACCAGTTCCCCTCATTACTGTAATATTTTATTGACCATAGCTCTGACTTCATATCTAATGGCTGAGGAATTGTTATGAAACATGACAGCAAAGCACAATGCAGCAGGACATATCTATGTGCTAAGGCATTCAACACACAGCTTAGAGTATATATATATATATATATATATATATATATATATATATATATATATATATATATAATGTACACTGCTGTCATGGTTCATAATCCATGTCTGCAAATGGTGATTCTGAATGGCTACTTAATGAACATAGTGCAGAGGTATTGTATGCCTGTGTGTATTATGCTTATAATCCCAGGTATGATGTACTGGTCAGAAATGCCAGTGCAGGCAGAACAAATGGTGCATTAAGGTGACGAATGCAGTTAATATTGTAATAATAATAATCAACAAAGAGAGATAACAGATATATATTCCTCACTGTCATCCTAGTAAGGAAGAGTAGCATTATCATTTCAAAAAGTATTATTAAAAATACCATGACATAATTAAACTGACAGGTACATCAAGAAGCAGTGTGACAAATGCACTGAAGATTGTTTTTTGAAAACAAAATGTACCTGATGTTGTCATATCAGGGCAATGGTCCACACTCAGGGGATGGAATTTAAAAGATTTGAATAGTAGTGGAAATTTAGCAATTTAACTACAAATTTGTGATACCTACATTTGAAATGACAGATGATAACTATGAGAACCTGATGAGAAAGAGATCTAGCAGTAGCTACAAAGATTGGAATATAGGAATTATCCATTGTAGAATCTTAATCTCTCTCCTTAGCTCATTTGTGAATGGGCAGAAAAGTAAAGGATAAATACCCAACTTCTACTCCCTTATTAATGCAAGATAAAAACGTCAAGGTAAAGGAGTTGCTATAAACAAATTAACAAAGATTGAGAGATGCTTTATTGAACGTACCAGAAGACTCTCAGAACTGCATAGAGGAGACAGGATGAGAATCCAATTACACAGGCATTGTCAGTAGCCTGAAGCTGGAGTTACTACATGAGTGGATTAACTGAGATGATATTTGATTGAAGAACAGGGTGGTCATTTTATAGTACAAATTATAATGACATTCAGGTGTTAAGAAAACGATGGACCTTTGTTCCAGCAGCGAGAGTAGATGTGTGTGTGTGTGTGTGTGTGTGTGTGTGTGTGTGTGTGTGTGTGTGTGTGTGTGTGTGTGTGTGTGTGTGTGTGTGTGATGTTTTACACTGTCTGAGAGGTTATGAAAGAACTTTATTTAAAGTGGATGACAAGGCAAAATGTGATTTTTTTTTTTAAACCAAGTTGCTTTAATCCTCCATTACAGCTGGAATTGGAAACTTTTTTTGGCCACCACTGAGAGACAGTTAAGAGATTTGTTCAAAGAGAAACCTAAGCAAAAGTTTTACAATTTGACAGTGGAGGAGAAAATAGCATTAAATGAGCTTAAGAATAATTCAGAAATTTTAATTACTAAGGTAGATAAACATAATCCCTTAGTCATTTTAGACACAGAATTCTATAATAAGATGGAATTGATGCTGCAGAAAGACAAATATTATGAGAAGGTTTGTTTTCTTGATGTCAAAAGAGCCTATGGATATATAGACTGCTGTAAAGAAGGCTGGTCTTACAATGGAATGATTAGCAATAATGATACTAATTTTTTGACTGTTAAAAAGCCGAAAATAAGTTGAATTTTTGGCCTGCCTAAATTTCATAAGGGCTTAGAAAATCCTCCTTTTAGGCCCATAGTGGCAAGCAAGGGAAAGCAAGACTGAGGCTATGGCTATATATACTGACAAACAATTGCAGAAGGTTGTGTATGTCTTCTACACATTCGACTATATGCATGGTTTGAAAGAAGTCAAGTTAATGGACTCAGATTATTTAGTAACTGTGGACATTCAGTTGTTGTATACAGTGATACTGAATGGAACAGGGATGGACTGTGTTAGAATGGAGCTAAGGTATGACAAGTCCGATTATGGAAATGTTAGACATTATTCTGAGTTATAATTTTTTTAATTAAACTCTCTCTTTTTTCTACAGGTAAATGGAGTGGCCATGGGAGCAGCTCTGGCTCCAAGCTATCCTAATGTTTTTATGATTGCTTGGGAGCATATTGTGAAAAGTGATTTTTTTTTTAATAATATTATTTTTTTACAAGTGCTTTATTGATGATGCTTTTTTAATTTGGAGAGGTAATCTAAATAATAGTTCAGCATTATTTATTGAATACATCAAATATTTGAAATTTATATTGTGTTACGATCTTGAAAGTGTTTCATTGTTTAGGACGAAGAACAGGAGATGATGGTAATAAGTTAGGAACAAAAAAAAACAAAAAACAGTACACAAGGTAATACTTATTTAAGTTATGATAGTATAAACCCCCCTAAGAAAAAAAAAAATAAAATATTTATTATTTATTATATTGTAGTTAGTTAGGAAAGATGAAGAAGAAAGTTTTTTTAGAAGGAAAACTGCATTGTGTTTTTTTTTTTTTTGCAAAGAGAAAAAAAAAAAATATTGTGAAAGGTTAAGAGTTATTTATTTTAGAATAAAAAAAAAAAAAAAGAAAAAAAAGAAGACAAAAAATTGAATAGTAACAACACAAATAGCTTTAGGACAGGGATGGTAGTGCACTGTTCTTTAGATGGGAAAAATATAAAAAATAATTTTACAGAAAACTGGAACATTTTAAGTAGTTTCCCTCAGGTAAAAAGAGTTGTAGGGGAGGGGGGGCAACTTTTGTCAATAAGATGTAGAAATTTGAAAGAGATTTTTCAATCACAGTTTGGTTATGTTAATAAGAATAAATTTAAGAAAGGAATGTACAAAGGAACCCATTCATTTGGTCGAAAATGATTTCAGGCAGCCCACTTCACTGAAAGCTCATTTGACTGAAAGCTCATTTGGTCGAAAATGAAATATAGCCCCTGCCCCACTGCAGATATATGAGCATATATATGCTATTGAAACAGGGGATGTAAACAATGCATTGGGGAAGCATTATTCTACAGGTAAATGCAATTTTTTGCATTAGGTTTTTGGTTCTTGACCAAGTATATGATTTTTTAAGTAGGTTTGATGCAGAAGACATGTTTGGCTGGAGGAAGTATTGCTAGCAAGTGAGATTAGATCCCTGCAACCCTCCAGATTTAAATGACAAAGAACTTTAAGATTTATTTAAAAAGAAGGAGGCTTGAGCATTAATTAGTTAATTAAGTAATTGATCTGAGAAGCTTTAAGCTAAACAGTTTTGTAAGTTTTGAATCCATTCAGTCTGAAGAAGTCTTTTTAAGACAAAAGAGCTTACTGAATGTATTTTGTATTTTTTATGGTTATTAAATTTGTTTTCATTATTTTTTGCTCACTTTTGATATTGATTTTATAATACAAACAAAAGCCATCCCTATAGGTTAATCATATACAAGCAGAGGAAGCACTGAAATGGAATGATGTTCTACAGATAATGGAGAAAGTAACCCCACATGAAGAAGTCACTCCTAAAGAAATATCATCACAGCCAGAGTGGCAGCAATAACAGTCCCAGAAAGAAACTAAAACTGAAATTAGATCCAGTACCAGTAGTCCAATGAAAATTTGAGTGTTTAGAAGAATAATTAAAATACCAGCCAGACTTCTGGACAGTGTATGCAGTTTTACAAGTGGTCCACTTGGCTCTAAGAACAGAAAAGTTGTTTAAACAGCTTATTTCAAATATTCATGTCTTTTCAAAATATAAAATCAGATTAGTGGCATCCTAGTCTAGATTACTGTTAATTAACTGATGACTGTGTAATCCGTAATTGCCTCAGAGATATGGTATAGTTGTGCTTTTATATGAAATGTAGCGCATAGTTCTATAGCTGTAAAATATGTTGCAGTAATTGTATTGGGTGTGCGTATCACATGATACTTCTAGCAGTATTTGACAGTCACGGTAAAGACTTCACAAGTGCTACTAATACATCCACATTGTCTGACTCATTAACAAGCAGACATTACAGATCTTACCTACGTCAGATGAATCTCGCCTACTGGAATTCCTTTTATAAGTTCTCCTGCAGCTACATTGTAAGAATGGATCAGGTTTGACTGTCAAATACTTCTGACAACTAAACTACATTTACTGTTATCTTGGGGACTGTCATTCTCCAAGAAAGAACCAAATCCACCCATTAGGATTTTCCAAGACTTCTCTTGCTTATGTTTTCAGATGAGCAGACCTACAGTTTCCTTGATATTTGTGTTATGTTCTTGTCCTTATATACTAAGTAATGATCTGGTGAATATCTCTGTCAGGGATGCTGCCAATCTACCAGCTAGATTTTTTAAAAATATGGGTTCCCAAGCCATGTTTTCCTTTATGACCAGTAGTTCACTCTCTGCCACATCTTTCCCTACTCTGCTGTTCCCAGTGTGCCCTTTCATGGTTTCACCATTCTTTACTGACACTAACTTCCTTTTCCTTTTTAAATACATTTATGAAATAATTATTTAATACCACTGCCTGTTCCCTTCTCTCTGTTATATGTCATATCCATTCATCCACAACCCCTTTTTCCCATTTCTACACATGGGGTCAGGGTGTCATTTCAACAGTGGCAATCATCTAGATCTAAGGTTTACACCACCTGATGGCTAGCCCTGCCACAGTAGTTCTTCTTCACCACACACTCACACCTATGGCCAATTTAGAGTGTCTGATCCACATTACTGCATGTCATTAGAATGTAAGAGGAAACTGGAGCACCCAGAGGAAATCCATGTGAACACAGGGAGGACATGCAGATTCATAGGTTCATAGGTTCACAGGATGATACTAGGCTATTGGCCCAGAGGCCCTTATAAGCCTAGCCAAGAATTTCACCAATGTTCCCACAAAGTCAGCACTAGTTTCCCCTGTCCAGCAGGGACACAGGTGGGATCCCAGGGGTGTATTTTCTGTTTCCCATCTACTCATCCAGGTTCCTGTTGTAGAGGGCCAGTGATGTACTCTGCTTGACCTGAAGAGGGAGTCTATTCCACAGATGGGGGAGTCTTTGGGACACAGATCTATTTCTATTAATGTCACAGACCAGGTTGGCACCTTGCATGTAGGTTGCGTGAGTGGAGTTTGACTTATGGATATGCAGCAACTCCATCAAGGCTGGGTCTGAGATGGCCTTGTATGCCAGACACAGATCACCTGTAAGCATTCTGTATCAGACTAAGTAGAGGGACAGGGATTTTAGCCAATCTGTATAGAGTAGGTGTTTGAGACCCTAGATTTTCCTGGTCAGGAACCTCTGTAGTCTCTCCAGCTGCTGCATGTTCTTGGCAAGGTACATGCCGAAGGGGGAATTGTACTCGATAATGGGTCTGATAAGGGAGGAGTACAGGGATGTTATGACCTCCTTGTTCCTAGATAAAATACCCTTACTTATGAGGTGGGCCATATAGAAACCCTTCAGTACAACAGAGGCAACGTGGTGGTCAAAAGTCAGGTTCCTACCAACTTGAGTGCCCCCAATCCCTCATGGCTGATTGCATACTTAGTACGTTTTTATTAATGTGATAATTTGTGGGGGACATCATTTTCCCCAAAGGGCATAATGATGCATTTTTTTGCATTCAGTTTGAGGCCATGCTTCTGGTACCTGTCATTAGTTTGGGTAAGGCCCTCTTGGAGGATGCTGACATCACTAGGGGAATTTAAGATGGTGCCCAGCTTGCAGTCATCTGCAAACCTGGTCAGCTACAGACCACTGGTTTTGACTTGCACCTCAGAAAAGTATATCTCAAAGAGTAGAGGCCCCAAGACCTTTCCTTGGGGTACACTGCTCATTGCGGGTCAACTACTAGAGGTGGCTTCCCCTATTTTGACTGAGTGGGCTCTATACAGAAAGCAGCCCAGCCGAGAACTGAACCAGGGAATTTCTTGCTGTGAGGCAACAACGCTATCCACTATGGCACTGTGCCACCCTGACACCATCCTTACACAGCTCAGAAAAAGCAGCCTTTCCCACTCTCCTTTTACCAAAGGTGGCTTTATCTGTCATGTCCATTTCACCTTTTACCTTCATTCCTTGTTGCCATCCATAATGCTTCTTCCACTTCCCCTCCTTGCCTCTTGCAAGTTTTGTATGTGTTCTGGTTAGACCCAAATGCTACTTTTATCACTTTTCATAGCCATATTGGCATCTTCCTCTTTTTCCTCCCTATCTGCCTCTCTCAGTACCTCCTGTATGATTTTAAGTGCTCCATCTCTGACCCAATGTATGTAGCTTTTCAAATCTTTCATTTATCTCAAGTGCCCTTTCTCGACCTTATCCATTTTCCATTCTTCAGTGTAAGCCAACCTTTTTCTTTTTAATCTTGGTTTCCACTCTAAACCACACAGTGACATAGTCAGACCTGGCTCACTATGACTTTACTTGGATATCCCTGACTCCCTGTCTCAGTCTGCAGACAATGAAAATAGGTGCAAAAGCCCTTGAAAAGTAAGCTGATATAGCCAAAAATTCAGACATCTAATTAGCATAAAATATGAATACCAAATTACACAATAACTCTTCCCGCCACCAGCAGGAATGTGAGATACTACTTAGAAATACATTTTAAAGAACCGAGTGTGATAAAAATTATTAAAAAATATGAGCACGTTATCAAAGAGAGAGTATAAATGTTGTAGACTTTAATGACAGTTGGCATAATGGTTAAGATCTCTATCTCATAAATAAAAGTTAAAGGGTTTGATGCTGACTTCTGGTGATTGGCTAGACTTGTAATAATCTGCAGAATGATAGCCTAGTATTTGCCTATGAACTGTATTGCAAAATTCTATCACACTGTCATTTATTTTTACCTCAGAAAAAGAGAGATTGAGGTGTATCTTCTTTCTTTAAATTATTGGTGCCACTAATATGTTGGTTATGTAGTGTGGTTTTCGGTGTACTACACAGCTTCAAAAATCATGTGTGATAAGGTGAGATTAAGAAAAAAATTCTTTGAGAGGGTACATTAAGCCTGTAAATAGGGACATACCGCCAAACCTCCAAAAACAGGTACATTACGTGCAAGGCTAAACTAGGCGTGAAAATAGGTATGTTCCCACAAAATAGTGACAGTTGAGAGGTCTAGAACCATATCAGGCATCGTACTCTTTCTTGTATTTTCTGTAGCTAGCTTAGTGAAGCTTTCCTTTCTGCCTTCATAGGTCAAAATGTGAGTGCCTGCCCTCCCCCTTTCAGCTGTGCTGCTAGGACTGTCTAATCTGCACTGTCAGACTGAAATCTTCCGTGAGAGTATTTTACTTATTCTTACATGAGTCCTGGGATGTATGCAGTCTAATAATGTACCTGCCTTCTCATTCATTTTTATTCACTGCAGCTGTTCTATTCGGAGAGTGATAGTCTTCCTTTTTACTGAGTTTACAACTGATGCGTTATTTTACATAATGCATCAATCCCCCCCACCCCCACCTTTAACACCATTGTCATTCCATTATAACATGTTTCTACTCTTACACGCCCTTGCCTCTTTTTTCATTAACCCATGTCTTAGTGGTATCTGGAATGCCTACTTTCCCCATCTCCATTATGGTCTGTAACTCACACATTTTAATAGACGTTCCTTACATTCTATAGATCAGTAACCCAAATACATTTTTATTCATTTTGTATAAGCATGAGCACCTTCCTCTGTTTACCCATGTACTGTTTCCACTCACCCAACTTAATTTAAAGGAACAGTTGAGGAGGTGTATCTTTTTAACCTTTCCCTTCTTTGAGTAATGGTGGAACTTCTGAAATAAAGTATAATCTGTCAGTAGCACAGAGACGATCCCTCTGCCATGGTTCTGTGCCCCCATACACACAACTGCTAAGCTGTTTTCCATTATCTCTTCCAAAATCAGTCATTATCATCTTTAAGTCTGTAATTTTCCAGGTAAACATTCTGCTCACATTTCAGAAAATGCTACTTTTAATCCAGTATCTTGACATTTCTGTACTTACTACCACCTCAGGGTCAGGTGCACCACTTCATGCATCTACCACCTTTCCTATAGTGATTATCTTTACCACTTCATTCAAGTGTTAAAAGAACTTCCAGTCACAGTCAGCTCCATTGACTTAGAGGGATAAAGGCCTGAATATGACCCAGGAGGACAATAGTCAGTTGTAGATGCTTGCATCCCCTGGAGCTGGCATGGAGAGGACAGTCATGGCTGTCTTCAGGAGGGAGGGGGTGGAATGGGGCTAGCCTATGCCATAATCCCTCTGAGAAAGATGTTTGGAAATGGTTCTGGGGCCTAGAATCTGTTCAGCAAAACATGAATGTAATAGCCTTTTGCAACAGGTGCTTGGAGGTATGCACATGACTGAAATGTAGTAGCCCTAGTGGTAATGCTGGTCTTTGATCCTTTCCCAAGGGGAGGGACTAGGACTAAAGAAGAAAAATGACATAATTTTGGGCTATAGGTGAAGACACAAGCATCCTCTTTGTCTGTTTAGATGACAGCCCCTCCAATATTGAAAGAATCCTAGCTGTTTAGCAGGCATGGTAGCAAAATCATACAAAAATACTTATTTTCCTTAATGATAGAATTTGAGATAATCAAAACTCTGTTGTTATCCCTAGACATTTACTTCAGTTCTGCTTTTATCCCTAGACATTTACTTCCGTTCTGCTTCCCTTCTTTGTTGTTTACTAAACTGCAACACACATTTGACATTGAAAAGTGTTAACAGTAGTGTGCAATTTCTCATGGAAACATTGAAAACTGAAACTTACTGCAGATTTATTAAAGCATTTTCTCAGGAAGTTTCATCCCTGTACACTCCTAGCACAGGAGGTCTGATCACACAGAGGCTGTGATCTGCTTCACAACTGTAATTGTCCAAAATATCACAGTATTGGAATTAGCAGTCAGATTTGGTTACACTGCTGTGTGTTCCGTGTGTCCTCCTCAATGGTACATAATCCTGTTCATTACTTTTCTAGTTCGGTAACTCCGATAATTGTCTCTCCTACATCTTTCTGGTGTACCACTTCTCCATTTACTGTTCCTTACCCTTCCTCTTTCACATCTGAATTTTCCAGCTCCTGCCCACCACTAGTGTTTTATGTTCTTTTGTTTCATTCAGTGCCTGCTGTCCTTTACATCTTAATGTTATTTTTCCATCCTAGCCTATTGCTTCTTCCTTCTTATGATTACTTCATATGTTCGATAACTTCATATGTACCATATCTTGTGTAAACAAACATTATGGATACTTATGGATACTTACTATATTGCTAGAGCTGATAGAAGCGGGTTGTTGGATGTACCTTTTCAAGGCAGATCATTCTGGTGTCAGCTTCTTCAGTATGTAAACGTTTCCCAGACTGTCATCCTCATCCTCTGCCTCACAGAGCAAAGGTTCCCTCCTTGTATCTCCTGTACAGGATATAATTACAATTCCCTGACAATGAGTAGCAACCAGGCGGAGCCCTGGATACAAGGAAGAGGGAGGATGTGACAGACAGAGAGCCAGACAGATGGAACTCTTTAACTGAGCTCTACAGAAGTACATTTTGCTTTTGCATTAGATAAAGAAGAAATTCACCAACTGTAGCTTCTCAAGACAGAGTCCTCATTTAGCCCATCTGAGTGGTCCTGCTAAGGGAACATGCCATAATGCATGTGACGCCATAGCTGGCGGCCACACATGGAAATGAACTCCATTTTATAATGCTTCATAAAGGTATTTAATTCTGACCATTTTGTATATTTGACTGCACAGATGTCATCAGTGGTAGTGCTGTAGTTGAAGGCTGCAGATATAGCGGTAGACCTAGCAGACTGTGCATTTGGTTTTACTGGAAGCTGTTTACCATGTGACATAAAACAAAAGTAAAAGCAGTTTGACAGCCAGTAAAAGTGATGATGATTTCATTCCTTCTTTCCCTCAAAGAACACAAATAGCTTGTCATTCCTCTTGAAGTCCTTTGTCTTATCAATGAGGTATCTTAGTGATACATCCATGTTGTGGTAAAAAAAAAAAATCCCCTGGTTTGGGTAGCTGGGGATAAATACAGGTAGATTAATGCAGTAGTATAGATTCAGCTCTGGCTACCTTCAATATGAAGTGCAGACTGACGTAGGGACCCTGTCTTTCTGGAGTGCTAGGGCTGAGGTGATCTTCTTCTTCTTTCGGCTTTTCCCGGTTAGGGGTCACCACAGCGGATCAACTGTCCGCTCATGATTGGCAGTGGAGTTTTACGGTGTCGAGTTGCCAGCCCGGTGCCCAACCTTCCACAGAAGGCACACACACACACACACACACACACACACACACACACACACACACACACACACACACACACACACATGCACTCACACCTAGGGCCAATTTAGAGTGTCCAGTCCACCTACAGCATGTCTTTGGGATGTGGAAGGAAACCGGAGCACCCGGAGGAAAGCCACGCGACCACAGGGAGGACATGCAGACTCTGCACAGAAGGCACCCCAGCCAAGAATCGAACCAGGGAACCTCTTGCTGTGAGGTGACAGTGCAGGGCTGAGGTGATAACTACTAGAAAACAACTTAAAAGAGTAGTTACTGAATTAAGATCAAATGCCTGCTTTGCACATAGTAAAAATTCTAAAATAGGAAATCATATTAGAAAAATCCCACTAAAGGACACCTGATATACTTTTTAGTGATGCCAGAGATGTGAAGTCCTGGCTGATATGAAAGTTAAGTTGGTTCCCATGCTAGTCTTGATGGTAGAGTGTCTGGGAACAGAATCATAAAGCCCAGTCAAGTACAGAGGGACCTGCAGTAATGCAGATGAAATAAGGCCCTTTTGGCATTTGTTTTCCTCACACTGGTTTTACATTTATACCTGTAGGTTTTTTGAGTGGACATTTTTTGTGATCATGTGTTGTCAGAGTGAGAACCATGTTTGGATAACACAAATGTGAGCTGTAAGTATTACCTTTACAAAGTTCCCCATCGGAGGTAATGAAGAAAAGTGTAAAGGATATCCTCAGATCTCCAGAAAGACACAGCAAAAAGGTGGCAGATAGGTGTATCCTACCTCCTTCCTAGCTAGACTGCTATTATGGAACTTGGGAACCATTCTATATTGCATATCCACCTTTCTATTACAGTTATCTACAGAGATGGACAAGTGAGATATGTTAACAGCAAAAACAAAAAGCAGGCAAGAAGACAAAATACTCATGTAAAACTAATGGAGAAAGCTGTTAGAGGTTGACAGAAAGAATTCAAATGCAATTCTTTGTGCCATAATGGCTGATATGTCGACAGCAGTAGCTGCAGTATAGGTAATGCAAATTGTTTTCATTATATGTAATACAAAAACAAATGTACAGATACAAAGAAAAGTGAAACTAATCATTATGTGATTATTGCTGTAAGATAACAGAACAGAAATCTTCCTTATGTCAAAATTTTGAACTTTGACAATCCTATAGCTTTGTGTTCCTTAATACAAGTTGAAACTATGTTATTCTGTACAGGAAAAATGGCCAATTTTCATGGTTCGCTCTTATGACAACAAAACCCACTTCAATTTGTGAAGTTCATAAAGGCTAAATTAATACTGACAGTTTAAGTCAGAGAAATATGAAGGATTTTTTTTAAATCCCTGGAGGAAAAGTATAAACATGTTCCAGTGTAGTTTAGCAGAATGATTTACAGTGAAACAAATGCCCACAAGGAAACTGGAACATTTGCATATGTTTAATTTTGTATACATATACAGATTTATTTATTTACATTTTGTTGAATTCACCCCCACTAGGCATATGTCTATTTTAGGGAGAGTCAAGATGATATTCATACTAACTCGTGGAAATTAGAGCATATTCACCAGTCTGCCAGGGCACATATAATGATTTACAATAAAAGTGTAACTTTGCCAGTAACAAAAACTTAAATTGCATAACTGGTGCAGTAATAGCCACTATAGAGCTACAGTGGAAAAAATAAATTAGAGCAGTAGATGTCAACACTTGTCAAAATTGTTATGCTAGAAGGAGCTGCATCTTGTTAGTTTGTCTAACAAAACATTACATTTAGGAATGTGGGAGAAAACCGAGTACCGGGAGGAACCCACCGAACACAGGAAACATAACAACTCCACACAGAAGGCACCCCAGCCCGAGAATCGACGGGAGTGATCTGCTCTGCTGACAGGACAAACCCCCATGAAGCTAAAAATACATGCAAATCAGTAAATAAAAAGAGAAAGATGATCTTCAGAATCCTATAAACTGAGAATGTATTTCTAGATACTTTCTGGAATGGAATTTGCAAGTTAGAATCATTGACACTGACTTGAAGAAAACCTCTTCCCTCAATGCAGAGATAATACTATTGTAAAATGTTTTCCCATATACAAACATGAAAGCTCCATTGAGATGATCATGCAGAAGTCAGGAGGATGGCATTCTGAAAGGTTCCCTTTTGAAATGTCAAAGACTCAGACTGCTAAGTCTTAAAAGAGAGGAAAAAAAAACTATAGGAGAAGAGAGGGTATTGAATATCGATCTTCTTTTTAAACTTGGCCCTTGAACCTCCCCCCCACCCCCACCCCCATGCTGCCTGAATTTTTATAAACCACCACCACTAAACTTCCTAGGAAGGGAAATGTTCTGAGAAGTGGCAATCTTAGATATAACATATGTAAGCTCAGATTTTCGACAGTTCGTTCTTCATGTCTTAGGACTTGAATTGTAAATGATTGACATATTCAGTACTTAAAACAATTAATAGCAAAAAAGGTTGAGTATGTAGCGCATGTGTTCAGCTGAAATTTATCCTAATGTAGTTTGTTTAGTATGCCATCCTTCAATGTTGTAATTCATAGATATGGGTCACAGGAATAAAACAGAAGTCACTCTCCTGTGAACAGGCAGGCATAGGACATAGTGAGTTCCAGGTTATGATTAAGAGCAGACTGAAGTTCCTGAGGGAATGAGAGGTAAAATCATGTGTCATCAGCATAGCAACGGTACTTCAAACCTCTCAAATGAATAACGTCACCTAGGAGCAAAGTTTAAAGGGCCAAGAATGGAACTCTGGGGAAATTTACAAACGAGTGGGTGGGAGGAAGAGATGTTAGTCCGTAACACCACCTTCTGATGATTGCATCCAGAAAAGTAGAAAGCAACCATGCCAGAACATCTCCAGAATGCCACATTAGTATTCCAAGCAGTCCATTAAAATAGCATGATGTACCAAATCTTTTCCACTGAGAGTTCAAGAAGGGCCAGAACTAAATAATAACAATGATCTCTCACAACTAGGAGATCAATAAAAACTCTAATAAGAGCTGAATTTCTTCTGTGCCTTACCCTAAATACTGACTTGATTGGGTCACAGAGACACTATTTGCTCAAATAAGATTCCAGCTGATGGTAAACCACTTTCTCAGGAACCTTCACAATAAGTGGGGGGTGGAGACTGGTTGATAATTGTTTGATAATTATCAAGATCATCTGAGTCCAAACCAACCCTTTTAAGAGGAAACTAGAGCCTCCTTTAAATGAGATCTAACCTCCTTCCTAAATGAAGTCATGATATTTTATTTTGCTGTCATGAATATTTTAAAGGAAACTGAAAATTATATATCAGGAAATCCTACCTAGCTAATTAGAAGACATTTTTTGGGGGGCCAAGAAGCAATTTATTGAACAGTTATATTGTCAGGTTCCTAAATTGTTAGAATATCTGTATAACCTTACATATTATAAACTTCACCTCCAACACACACACACACACACACACACACACACACACACACACACACACACACACACACACACACACACACACACACACACGCACACACACACACATATCTTTTAAGCACATTTACATTTGCTCACCATTTATATTATTCCAAATATTTGAAAATCCTCTTTTGCCAGACCAGTACCAAAAGAAACCAAACCTTCTTCTTGCAGTCACTTCTGTACCATCTCTATTGCACCTACTCTTGGCAAAAATTCTTGAAAAAGTTATATGAAATCGACTTACCACTTACCTACAAAAATGCACCTGCTCTCCATCAAACAGTGTGGATTCTGGGCTGCTAAGAGCACATTGACTGTGCAATGGACCCTGACTGATAACATCTTAACTAATATGGATAAAGGAAATCTTAACAGAGCTCAGTTCAGTGACTTAATCCATGCCTTTGAAATGCTCATCCAGTCATTTCTACTTCTTACTCTGCAAGATATTAGGATCAGCCCTGACAGTGCTAGGAAATAATGTAATCTTTTAATAAGCATTAAAAAGAAGCTTCATTGGCTTATAATTAAAACAGAAAACTGGCAGTTTTATTAGTAAGCCTTCACGTTTTAGAAAATTCAAGCACAAAAAGCAACTGATTGTATAAGAAAGTCATCAGAATACAAGAAAGGGAGGTACTTAAATTAACCAATAAAGAAGCATTACCAGTTGCAAATGTAGCCTCAGAGAAGACAAGTGAGTAAAAGAAAGTGTTAAAAACACTTGCATGTTACAAATAAAATTTGTCCCAGAATCAGAAATAATTTAATAATCACTCAAGCTTGTGTGGGTAACTTAAGGAAAAATAATAAAACAGGTATAACTTCTTAGAGTTATGTAACAATACTTTTAAAAATCCCCTATATGCTTACAGTATTCAATGATACCATTGATGTACAAAATATATAGCTAAATAACCCATCTATCAATGAAATAAATAAATAAGTACTGATAATCACTGCGGTCATAACAAGTGTTATTTGAACAAAGAATCAGAATAGTATAATACTTAAAATATGAAGCATGCTTCTCTTACAGAAAGGGTATTAGAGATGTCAGTGTAAAGAATGCTGTTACCTCTGTATAGGTTCATAGGTATATACTAGTCTAATGATGACCAGTGACTTTATAAGTCAGGCTGTGCAAACCAACCCATTTGTGTCCCTGTGTTGTTGTTGTGTCTTTCAGCTTTTCCCGGTTAGGGGTCACCACAGCGGAACTCCAGTCCGCTAATGATTGGTAGTTGATTTTTACGTGCCAAGTTACCAGCCCTGATGCACAACCTTCAACGAAGGTATGCCCATTCACGCATGTCTCCACGCAGAAGACGCTCTAGCTGAGAATTGAACCGGACAGCGTCTTATTGTGAGGCGACAATGCTACCGCAGCACCACCATGGGCATTTATTAGGAGGTGGGGTATGTTAGTTAGGAAGTTTGTACAGGTTGTGGGGGCATGTCAGTTTGGATATAGTTATGTCTTCTCTGTTTATCAGAGACATGGAGGCCATACTCAGGATGAATGCCTGATTCCCCATCCATTCATCAAGGTAACAGTTAAACAGGGCTAGGGATGGATTCTGCTTTACTTGGATGGGGAGCCTGGTCCAGAGCACAGGGATCTTCTGAGACACATATCTGTCTCACCAACATGTCTCATTGATGTCACAAGCACAATTTAAATCCTTGGATCTAGTGGTTCTGATGCTGTTCATCTTGTGGATGTGCAAAAGGTCCATCATAGCGGAATCTGAGGATGCCTTTTATGACAGACATATATAGTTTCTCAGTAACCTGTAGGAGACTGGGTATAGAGAGAGGGTTTTAAGGCAATCCATGTAAACCAAAAAATACTTCAGGCATCTTCCATCTGCATTTTATACTATACTGAAATGTTCTGCACTACAACTGATACTTACATTGTTGTATATGAATTTAAGATGTTCCAGTATCCTCACTCTGACCTTGAGTATCGATTAGTCAAACTAAAACATAAGACATAGGCAGTATATGCAATATACTACCTGGCTAGACTGATAATGTAATTCACATAAGTTTTTTTAGCCACCGTCTCTTCACAAATAGACATTCCGTTTTCTCTCTTAAGGGACATTCAGAATAACTTGACAGCTACCCTGCAAATCCTCCTGAAGAGAGAAATTTAAAGAAGAAAACCAGTGTGTAGCCATCTATCCTGCAAGTTAGGAGGGTTACTGTATCTGATATAAGGCTGTCTAGAAATTTCTGTATCCAAGGTGATATTAATAAGTACAGACGTATCTTTAAAAGTAAGTTTAATAACCCTTTGTATACTCAGGTGTATAGTTTTATAAAATAATTTTCAGATTTATGTTCAGCCTTCACTGTGTACTCAGCGAACAGTAAAACTGAACATGTTCAAAATTAACTCTAGAAAGAGATTTTTATAGCAGTCCCAGTGAGTATTCCTTCTCAAAAAGTCTTTCTTTGATGTGTTTTGCCACCTTATAAAGCGTAATGTCATCTAAGCAGAGCCTCTGCACCCTTAGAAGTTCCCCTTAGGACATATAATTCATTGTTGTGAGCTGGAGACATGGAGAAAGCTGTTAGTTGCAATGGCTTTTCTAAGTGATATAATGTACCAGAGAGACATTACAGGGTGGAAAGAGGCAAGAGAGTACAGATTAAATTAGAAGAGTAACAGATAAAGATAAAAAGGTACTACAAGATGGAGAGTGAAGGAGTGATATTCTTAAGTTTGAAACAGCAGACATTAATAAGAAACAGAAGGATGTAGAAGGTGATCTTATCCTAACTTGTCTTGCTTTATTAAAGATCCTTCATACCCACAAATCCTTATTCTAATGTAGAATGCTACTGTTAATGCTGTGGGAAATGTACATCTGTACGGGTTGAACAGGATTGGGTTATCTAGCTGCAAGTTCAGAAATGGAGTTGGAACAAGAGTAATGCTGTAATGGATTCAGGAGATGAATTCTAGTGTTTGGATCAACATTTTGGTTCGGTAGTTCCTGTATTTCTGCAGAGCAGTACTATTGCACTGGTACAGGAAGCAAAATAATAGTGCCTCAAAAAATCTGTTTCAGCAAGTTGCCCATTGACAGAATTGACGTAATGGAGAAATTCAACTCTCCTATCCCATTGAACAAAGTTGTTGGTGTTGCTTTAGTCTTGTGTTTTTACTTGGTCATTCCTCAGACTATCAGACATCAACAATATGTATCTAATTTTCCCATTGTGCTACCCATATATCCAGTCTGTTAAGTTCTCCAAATCATCTAATAATCGATTTAGTAAAAATTTATGGATCATTGGCTTTTCTGCTTAGCTTTGCTCTGGAACACAGTTTCAAGATAAAACTAAGTATGTGGAAGTAAATTGCAGCCAAATGCTATTTCAAAATCGAACTGCAGAAACATATAGTTAGTCAACCAAAAGTCTGCTTACCTATTACCTAATTTGAAATTCAAACCTGACCTGCTTTCATCCTCTTCATAGGGTGCTTACAACCCTTAACATGATTAAAAGGCTCAGTGAGCTATTCTCATTTAGTGTAGCTAAGGTGAGGAAAAGGTGCTAGGGGACATAATTGGTATATCCTAATCAGTCAGTGCATTTCTGAATGCCAGTATTGCATTTGTGGTCAGAACTCCATGTGTTGCATAAACTGTAAACAAAAGAAAGAAAACCCTTTTTTTTTTTCAAGACAGAAGAGCTGGGGAATGGACCTGGGTACTAGAATATTTAGATGCTGGTCTCATAACTGATTGTTAGTCTTCATAGGTTCTTATTCCAATATGCTTTGCTACTATTAATTTTGCTGAAAGCTTCTGTTAGCGGGCCAAGCAAGCTTTCTTATTAAATCAATTGATCTGAAGTAGTTAACTTCATTTGGTCATCAACCTGTGGGCTTCGGATCTGGACCGGATCCGAAATGGCAGTTTCACCAGCATCAGATCTGAGCTCCAAGCTCCTCTCCTTACCCATAATACCACTGCATCTCCTTCCTTCCCCCAGATCTCGTTTGCTGCGGCTTTGCCTGTATGGTGATCACTGAGCTCCAGGTGGTAAGACTGTTGTTTCAAGGGAAAGAACCGGATACCATGGAGCCAATCCCAAAACATCCAGACAAAATCTTGAACACCCCGGTGTATAGACTAAGCTGGAATAAAGGGTCCTCAGTGGATGCAATGGTGGTAGTGGCTGCCACGAAAAAGGAACTGGCTCAGGAGAGTTCCACGGTGCATCCCCTGGACCGAGAGTCCAGGATGATGGACCAGTTGGGAAAGTGGACTTATGCTTCAGCTACCTTTTGTATAAGGGCACAGAACTATATGGTCCATGTTACCAGACTGCAGAGTGACCTGATCAAAGAGTTCACTGCGTCTTCCCCAAAGTCCATGTCACCAGAGGATAAATGCACATTCTCTATGCAAATGGCCACTCTGAAAGCGGTTACCAACACGTCCATGCGACTCCTTTCTCATGCCACCGAAGGAGCGGCACAGGTGGCCAGATCCGGCATTGCTATGAGGCGTCTTTTGCAAATGCTCCCTATAACGGCTCTTCTTTGTTTGGGAAGATGGTTCATGACACACTAGTCTAGAGTGAGAAGGACAGGAAGACACTGTCTGCTGTCAGAATCCGCTTCTCTAACCTCCAAAAATCCATCTCCGGGTATCATCAGGGGCAAAAGAAGATGTGGTTCCGGAAGTCTTAGTATTCCCGGGACACTCAGGACTCCTCTTCCACTAGAGGAAGAGGGGGACAAGACAGATGCCAGCCCAGAGGCGGGGGGGTCCAAAGAACTCCGAGTCTCGAGAACCATTCTCAGACAGGCCCATGCAGCAGCCCTGAGGGGTTGCCCAACTGCTCTGCTCTGGAGGCAGATGGGGTCCATTTCTCTATGCACCTGATGGCATGGGAGTCTGTGTTAACAGACCATTGGGTGCTCCAAATAATATCCAGAGGTTACACAATTCCCTTTATGACACATCCCTCTCCCCAAAGCACCTCCCGGATGTTCCACCCGCACAAAGGGAGGCAGCAGTCATCGAAGTAGAAAAGCTGCTATGCAAACGGGCCATCCAGCCTGTCCCCCCAGATCACTCTGGATCAGGCATCTATTCCAAGTTCTTTTTGGTGCCAAAAAAGACGGGGGACTCCAGGCCGATTCTTGACCTTTCCACTCTGAACCTGTCAGTTGCCAAATAAAAGTTCCTGATGGTCACTTTACAATTCATCCTGCCGTACCTGCAGGAAAACAACTGGATGTGCTTTATAGATGTCCAGGATGTGTACTACCATATAAAGATGCACAGATGCTCCAGGAGGTTTCCCCGCTTTCGGCTAGGAGCCAATCACTACCAATTACGGGCCCTACCCTTCAGTCTCACCACAGCCCCCAGAGTGTTCACCAAGGTCATGGCAGCAGTAGCAGCTCACCTGAGGCTTTAGGGCATACAGGTCTAACTGTACCTGGATGATTGGCTCCTTGCCACTCCCACCAGGCATCTACTCTGTTAAGCCAGGGATTATTTCCGGAAGTTGTTAGACTTGCTGGGCATCACTATAAATATGGCCAAGTCCTCTCTAGAACCAGTTAAGGTCCTGGACTGTATGTAGATGAGAATAGACACATTGCAATCCAAAGTCTTTCTGACTCCAGAGCGGGTTCGGAGCCTTCATCTTCATGTCATCGCGATTCTTCAGTACCCCTTTCCTGCAGCTGCAGTGGTGTTGAGCCTTACTATTCATGGCAGCCACTATCACTCTTCTTCCTTGTGCTCGTCTTCACATGAGGGTTCTGCAGTGGATGTTGGCAATCCAGTGGTCCTTATTGGATTGGCCTTTGACTCATCCAATTCGCATAAGCGAGGCATGCAAGAAGTACCTCCTCTGGTGGCTCCACTCTCCGGAGATAGTAGAGGGATGGTCCTTTGTTGTTGCCTCTCCCCAAGCCAGGGTGACCACAGATGCCACCCAACTAGGGTGGGGGGCATTAATCAGGCAGGACAGTCCAAGGCACGTGGTCCCTAAATGAGACTAATCTGCATATCAATGTTCTGGAGATGAGGGTGGTCTTATTAGGGTTGCAGGCCCTTCATGCGTTTCTTCCTCTGGGAACTATTGTGATTCAGACAGACAACATGTCAGTGGTCTGGTCCATCAACAAACAGGGAGGAACTAGATCCTACCCCCTTTGTCGAGAGGCTATGAGAGTGCGGGAATGGGTGATCTCCACCAACCGTTTTCTGCACATTCTGGGTCGTTCTAATATACTAGTGGACAAATTGAGCAGAACTATCCTAATGCCTTATGAGTGGTCTCTGAATCCTTGTGTAGAGGAGCAGATCTTTCTCAAGTGGGGTCGGCTTTGCTGCGATCTCTTTGCATCTCCTTCCAATGCGAAGTGCAGCGAGTTCTTCACTCTGTTCCCCCCTCAGGGGGAATCCCCCAGAGATGCTCTGGTCCATGCTTGGCCTCCCGGTCTTCTATATGCATATCCCCAATTACCCCTCATGACAAAGTTTTTACAGAAGGTTCGTCGGTTGGGGAGCAGAGTCATCCTCATTGCCCCATTCTGGCCTTGCCAGATCTGGATTCCCTGTCTGTGGTCTCAACTGGTAGCTCCTCCTTGGATCTGATTCTGATCTTATTTCACACCCTTTGGGGATTCTTCTTCCAGACCTGGGCAGTCTGAAGTTCACGGCTTAGCTTCTCCAGTTCCATTGATTGCCAGGACTCCTGGACTTTCTTCCCCTGTTAAGTCTCTTCTGGTGGCAGCCCATAAGTCATCTACCAGAAGAGTTTACTGTAGTAAATGGAAGCGTTTTTCAATCTGGGCTTCTCAGAGGCATCTAGACCCCTTTACGGCTCCAGTGCTAGTGGTTCTTGATTTTTTTTAGCACACCTTTTCCAGCAGGGCACCAGCTTTTCTATGGTGAAAGCTCAACTGGTTGCCACTTCTAATTTCCATGTAGATGAAAATATGGGGTCTTTGGCTTCTTCCAAGACTTTGCAAAACCTTCATTAAAGGGACTTTTCTTTTACTACCTCCAGTGAAGGACCCCACTCCTCCTTGGGATCTTACCTTAGTTTTACAGGCATTAGTTGCTCTGCCCTTTGAACCAGCTGCCTCCATGGACTTGAAATTTTTGTCTTGGAAAACAGCTTTCCTAGTGGCTATCACCTCGGTGAGGAGAGTGTCAGAACTTCAAGTATTATCTGTTAAACCCCCTTATATGGTTTTTCATAAAGACAGGGTCTCACCGGATTAATCCTTCCTTTTTGCCTAAATTGCCGAAAATGTTGAATTAGTCAACTCTGAGAGTAATATTACTTTTGTTATATTTCTTGCTTGTTGTATTAAATATGTATGGGATTATCAGGACTAGGGTATGTGTGACATTGAATGCAAATGAGGAATGTGTATGTGGGAGTGAATGCAAATGAGGTTTAGAGTAGGAACAAACAGCCCATGGTAGTGAATACAAGTTAGGAGTTCTATTATTTGGATGAAGTTTCTGGTATGGCAGCTTCCTTGGCAAGTGTAGAACAACATGCTGTGGTGCTACCGAAATCAGGATAATAGAAGCTCCAAAAATAACTTTGTGTTGGAATTTGATGTGATGGTCTGACAATACTCTTCTACCCTTTGAAAAAAGGGTTTAGTGCTGCTTGGTTTTGGTTAATTTTTTGTTTGTTTGTTTGTTTGTTTTTCACCTACGCAGTCCGTCCAGGCAGGAAAACCCTCTACTGCTCCCACAATTGTTCTTTGACAGCTACTCCTTTAGTTCTAATGAGTAAATGTGTGTAGAGCTGCCTTGGTGCTATTTCATATTACACGTTGCAGTTCACATGTAACAGTAACACACAACACCCATTAATTAACCAGACAAGCCCACTGGATATAGAATGCCTTTTCAGGAGTGACCTAGGAGCAATGTCTGGTTAAGTAGATTGTTCAGGGTCCCACAACAGACAAATGAGGGCTGAGGGAATCAAATCCTGTACCACAGTATCTAAGCTCATAGCCTTAACCCTGTGCCCAACTGCCAGGTTAAGAATATAACGTGCCTGCAGTCTTCTTATTCTATAACCTTGCTGACCATCTGCAGTATAGAGGATTAAGATAAATTCACTTTCAGATAGTAACCAAGTTGTCTGAAGTCAAGATATTCACCTGAGGAGCAGAGTGGAAGTCCCCATTAAGGCATAGGCTAGAAGCCTGTGCCTGTTATTATCTTGTGAAACCTCGGAATCAGTGGGTACTTACATTAAAAAGGTGCACCTTTCACTTACTGGTAGAAACAAAGGCATTTATTGAAATTGCTCCTGCAACCTGAAATTGATTTCTTCATCAAGTTGGAAGTGAACAGAGATTAGCTTCTTCAAAATTCAGCTACTGGATTTCTTTTTTTTTTTCAGTTTATACATGTCAATATTTTAGAGAAAATTAATGATTCCCTACCCAGTAAGTATGCGCAATTTCCTCAGATAGTCAGTTTGTGTGGTGAAGTAAATTAATTCATTGCTGAAATTCTTGTATACAGAATTTTTAACGTAGTATTTATTCCTTTCATCCATTTATTCCTTTGCTTTCTTCATTTTAGGAAGTTTTGTGAGGAAAACAAATCTCTGGCTATTTGTCTTTAAAATAGTTTTCCTTTAACTATATTCTCTCTTGCCTTTGTTTCAATAGAGTATGAGCTTATGGTTTATATTGTTGTTTGTGCCTTGGGTCTAAGTCATGGCTGAAAAGAGTCCCCTGCCCAGCCAACCTACCCAGTTAAAAAACTAACAAAAAATATTTTTATACTGTACAGGAAACAGCCCTTATACAAATGCAGGCCCAACTATTGCCAGTGAAGTCAGAGCAGCGTACCCTGGGCCTCATTGATCCTGCCATGATTGTACCACTGTGGTGCTGTGCAGGTCCTCTCTTTATCAGGTCCTACCACAAGTGGGAATGATTGCATTTTACCATGTCTTCATCCTCGAAGAATGAGTTTTAATTGAGACTGATTGACCCACCTTAGGGTCAGGGTGCAGTTGTCATTTGCTTCCTGTTCTCCTCCAAACAATGTTACATTTAGAGTTATGATAAAACTTATAAAATTATTCTTTGCATGGATAGTAATGATGCTTATCCCTCAATGCAATGGAACTGTGAGATATTTGTAACAAGTGAGTCAAACAACCTTTGGCATTCCTATCGCTATTACAGTCCTTTCATGGTGTTTGTCAGTGCTACCAACATCCTGACTCTCAAACTCACATCTAGGACAGTTGACCGGGTACATAATGGGATATATTTTCAGAAAGAATCCCTTCAATAATTTGAAAGATGATCCCCGTCTTTAAGTCTAAACTTTAACCAGTGCCAGAAAAGGAATCATTTTAGAATTAACCTCTAGATAAGAAATTCTAGGTAATGAACAGATAATGAGGCAAGGTGTTTATATCATCAAAGCTGGTTGCAAGTGAACAAAGCTGTCTTTTTAGACTTTCTATATAAATGATGGCAGTTTTGTTCACAGTTTATAATTTCTCTCACAACACCAGCAATCAAATGCAATTCGTCTTTTTGTTATTCTAGCAATCACATCATTAGGTCTGCATGAATTGCCATCACCACCTCTGTAGCGCGACCCTCTGCTGTAAAAGCTATTTAAATGTTCAATATTGCATTAAGCTAATCTTTTTTTCACTCCACTGTATTCTTATTAATAAATCTATTGACAGTGCTGTATGTAAGGTTTACCCACTGTAAGTAACCACTAACTCAGTAATAGACCAGCACATGGCAGCTGTTACTGTGATAATCAACAGATCACCCAGCAGTGTAACCGCCTGAATAAAACCAGTGGATAAGGAGTAGTTTGTTATGCTATGTCATCAGCATCTGTATGCTACTCCTGCAGTCATTGTCATCTTGCATGGCAGGTATTACAGGATCTGCTTAAAGTCAGTGTAATTTTTTTTAAACAATTATGAAAAATGTGACTTGCATTATCACTTACAGCACAGAGAGAACCATTTAAACAAAAAGTGTTGTCCTATATCAGTATGTGTGGTATGGGTCTTACCTGCACATTCTTCTGACATTCAGTGCAACACAGTTTATGTTTTTAGTTTTCCAGGGAGTTTTCTCTTTGGATTCCTTCTTTTTAATTGTTATTTTGATTGTTCAGTCTTTTAGTGTTTTTTTTTTTTTGATGTCCTCTCTCTGGGATCTAATTTGTTTTTATTGTGCCTTCTTTAAGCAATCATTTCAGATGCCTCTTGTGTTGATATTCATCTTACACCACAGACTCACTCTTAATAGTTCCAAAATTGCAAACGTTTTAAGCAGTCAGTTTAAGTGGCAGCTTTGCTGTCTGAAAGACTTTTTTGTAACAATGGCAGGACTTTTCTAAATAAAGTTGTAAGCATCTACTTAAAGTTGCAAGTATAATGCATATAACTGACACATGTATGAGGCTGCCATAAAAGTCTGTCAAGCTTTGATTGCCTGCACTATGTAATAATAGATACTATATAAATTATCAGTTAACATGCTTTTGTTTATTGTAGCAATTCAAAATGGTCTTATAAAAGGACTTGTATGGAGATTAACAATCAACAGTCTTTTTCAATCATAGAATATAACGGTCAGACCCCCATTCATAGTCAGTGCTTTTTAGTATGATGCAAGCTTAAGTAGAAGACATGTCACGTCTCTGTGCCTTTCACTTTTCAGACATATGTACTGAAGTTTTATGAGTTAATATTTATGCTTCGTAACACTGGTAGTAGAAAGTTATTTCTGTGTACCAGACTTATTGAATTGCTAGGAAGATTCAAGGAGTTGTAGCCCAAAATCTTGAGTGTAGGACAGGTAGCCAAAATAACAATAATTGTTTGCCCTGCATAATATGAGTAGTTATAAAATAGCCATTAGATTAGGATAAATTGAAGCAGTCACATAGAGGGACAGCCGAATAGATAATACTGAGGAAATTAACAAAACTAGCATGAACACGGTCTTAGAAACACACTACCACTGTCATTGCTGTGTGAAAAATGACTTGTAAATGTCAGGTGGTACACAGACTGCTGCATTAGCGAACATAAGTAGTACTAATCATGCAGTTTGGGTAGTGTGGAGCATGTTTGTGGAAACTAGCGCAATTGGACAATGTTGTGATGATGTAATAAATAGTAGAGAAGGTGGGGATAAGGGTGAGTGAAACTTTGAGCTCCGCACTATAAGTTCAGGTGAGAGCAAGCTATTAACAGAAATGTGCACATTTATCCTTCAAATAAAAGTCTGAATTTCGCAAGTTGCAGTTAGAGATCAGTAGCATGTAACACCAAACTTTTTTCAAGTGCGGAACAAGTCTGAAAATTCATTACACTGGCAATTGCTTTCTGTGAACTAATTTCAGTCTTCTTAGATACTGATTTTGGAGAATGTGCATATTACCAGTTATGAAAAGAAATACTTAAGGTTAAAAAAGTGAGAATGTTGGTAGGTTATACTTCATTTGCATTATGTTTAGCAACTAGATGGTACCCTTTGTTAAAATTAAATTATATCAAGGGCTAAACAGCAATTGGCTAGTAAATACTACTAATTCATAGCAAAAAGGTAGATGACTGGCTTTTCATTGCACTTTCTCTCTTCAGGTTTTGAAACATAACAGTATTAAGCATGTGGTAATGCCAGTTCTCAAGACAAGGAGACATGAGCTTCCATTAACCACCGATCAACCTGTACACCACTAGTACTTCAGTATTATTTACTAATACTGCTCATGTCGTAGTCTGATTGGTGGTGTAAATGAAATAAAGTGCAGCAGTAAGACGTAAGCAAAGGCACCACATTTATTTAAATGACAAATGCTTACATATTCTACTCATAGTGAGTATCTTTTGAAGAGTCACGTACTTGCTTTAGGCCACAGTGAGCCTAGATGTCCAGAGCTTTTGAAGTTTAAATGAAAAACACTTATGTATTCTACTTATACCTCTCAACTGTACAGATTTTCATAGAAAGTCCAGATTTCTGCCTCATATTTATGGTCTGTTTTTCATAAAATTCTGGTTTTCTGGCAAATTAGCGGCACATCGTTAAAGATTGAAGTCAGAAAATAATGACAGACGTTAAGTTTCAGAATTCAAATCCTTCAGAAAAGTCATGCTAATGCAAAACCTGTTATTCTATCAACTTTCTAAGTTTGTAAAAACAATATTTAAAAATTGTCCCTGTTTTTGGACCTTTGTCCCACTTTTAATGACTTTGTCCTGATTTCTTGCTCTAAGAGGTTGAGAGGTATGATTAAGAGTGCATCTCTTGAAGAGTCAAGTGCATGCTTTGGGCCACAATGAGTCCAGATGCCCAGAGCTTTTGATATTTGGTTTTGGTTATCTTTTTAAATTTACAGATTGACCACAAGGTTAAAATAAAGAAGGGGAAGAAAGAAAGTAGAAAAGGCAGGAAGTGGTGTGGAAGTAACACTTCCGAAACAGTGGTAGCTTTTGTAGTAGTTTAAAAAGAAGGATAAGAAAAATGTCACACCAAGCCACAGTTTCATTACAAGCAACAGTGGCTGCTCTTAACTGTGGTACCTACAGTGACATCCCAGTGTGTAAGCTAGATTATTGGTTGCAATAAGTATGTCCTGAAATCTTCTGAAACTTTTTTTTCTTGTTCTTTGTTGGACTCAGTATCCCCTCTCCTGTTGAGTTTCCACCATACCATCATGAACTCTGTTGTAAGCCTTTTCCCACATTTAGGTTTGCCTCCTCTTCTGCAGATAAATGAAGTACTACCATATCCTTTCAGTGCTTTACAAAGATGTCCTTGTGAGATTGCTACATTCAAAAGCAAGGCTTGCAGGTGATATATGCAGCCAAGGGACAGGGATTTTTAGCTATGTAAGTGGGGTAGAGCATATTTGTGACATCACACTCTTCACTGCTTAAGCTGACATGCCTACTCCAATCCCCTGCAGCTACCAGAAAACTAGCAGCCTTATTCAAGATAAGGTTACAGTTTTTAAGCTTCATTGAGAGATGGCCAATTGCTTTCAGAAACCCAAGTTTCTCCACCTTGGATGGGCCAACCAACAAAGGCTGCTCACTCACATACCCTTCCTGTCTGGCTCCTCCAACACTTGAGCCACTAGTCAAACATGAGTCATCTTGGTCATAGCCAGAGCTCTATCTCTTTATAGCACAGAGCCAGTAAACTTTATTGTTGTGGTCCCACCATATTCTAAAAACAGACTTAGGACAGCTGATTTGCCTCACTAATGGCAGTGTTGATATATCATTACCTTTACCGCAGCCGGTAAAAATTAACAGCCTTAGGAGTAGTTTATAGGTGGGCTTGCAGTTCTGGAAACCATTCAAGAGTCAAGCCCAATTTTCCAGTTGCCCAAAGTAATGTTTGGTTAAGTGACTTGCTCAAGGTCACACAGTAGGCAAAGGAAGGCTGTGGGGATCAAACTGTGGACCACAGGAACAGCACATGAACAGCTCATATCCTTAGTCCTCTGAGTTGACAGACTAATTATCCACCTGTACTTCTTAAAATGCATCTGCTTATAATATAATATTATTCCCAAGTCATTCAACATTGCTTTTCTAACAAGCTACCTTCACATGAAATATGAAAATGAATAAAGCTGTATATTTTCATCGATATATTTTTACAAACAGTTGCATAATATGTGAAACACGTATCCCTTATGGTAAGCAGATTTTTCTTTTTCTATTCTAAATAATTGGAAGTTGTTGTATCAATTGGTCTTATTTTGTTGGACTATAACATAAAGGTGCTTGTCAGTGGTTACAATAATCCAGTAGCTCTATTTGCATGTTTAAAAA
Source organism: Protopterus annectens (assembly GCF_019279795.1). Lineage (NCBI taxonomy): Eukaryota > Metazoa > Chordata > Ceratodontiformes > Protopteridae > Protopterus > Protopterus annectens. The sequence continues at coordinate 1,155,133,053 of NC_056739.1, forward strand.
GTGTGATGTGCTGCCACATTGTAATTGAGTATAATTAACTCTCTGTCTCTGTTTTATTGCTTTGCTTTTATTTGTGATTGTAAAACAATTAACATTTTGTTTTGGAAAAGTAACAATAAATTTCATCTCATGCTGTTTTTAATGCTAGTGCCTTCACAGGAATTGTTTTGTGCGACTGTTACAGTTTTTCCAAATCTCTGACTTAATGGTCTGATCCATGTATATTTTGGTAAGGCATCAGAGACATTTAAAATTAAAGTGAAGTTAATGATTGTCTTGACAACCAGATACAGCTGTTATGATCACCTACCACTATGCATCAAAGTCATTGGCTACTTCCTCAAGCTTGTTCAGAGGATAAACATCTTGTAAAGATCATTGTTTTGATATCTCTTTGCATTTAAGTGTTTTTAGCCTTTCTTTTTTTTTTTTTAAATATTTTTATTCATTTCCAAAAACAAGAAAACATGAATGCAGGTTATTTATGACAATGAAGTATTTACACATTATTTAAAAAGGTAGGCTAAAACCTCTAATCAGATATCAAACATTAAAACCAAAATAAAGTATTTACAAGGGTGTCTATTGTTGACATATAATTGACTTTCTATACAATTGTTTCCTAATTATAATCTGCTGCAGTCATTATTCTCCAGTATTTCCGTTACTTTTTGCCATGCTACGTATAATGATGTAGTTCTTTCAGTTCTTCCTTTAATAGTGTTCATTTCCAATTGCGATACTGCTGACACCATATTCATGAATTGCTTAAAAGTTGGAGAAGCTTTGGATTTCCAGTTTGATGTAATGTTCTTCCTTGCAATAGCTAGAAGAGTCCATAAGATTACATATTTTGTTCTTGGCACACAATCGGGTACAGGTGCATTAAACAAAATAATAGATTTGGAAATCTGGAATTTATCATTGAATACCATTTGCAGAAAATAATTTATTTTATCCCAATATGGTTTAATCAAATGGCATTCGTAGAACATATATTGCCAGTCTGCTTTTATTGATAAATCACATCTCCAGCAGCCAATATTTTTCTTAAACATAAGTTCCATTTTTATGAGGGGTAACATAAGATCTGTGTATGAATTGCCATGTAAAAAGTCTCCAATGTAATGAAAGTGATGTCTGCTTTGGAGAGAGAAGAATTAGTTTTTTATCTCTGTCATTTGGCACATGTCCATTAACTGATCTATAATAATTCCATATTTTGTCATTATTATGCATTTTTATTTTTTTTATAAATAGATGATAAGTATCCCTTTCCAGTAATGGGTTGATTCGTTAGTAATATTATATGTTCTATAAGGTTAGGAACATTTTGTCTTATTGATGGTTGCATTGTTTCCTGTTTGCTTAATATATATTGTCTTAATTCTTGTACATGTAACCACGAACTATCTTCCATATTTAATTTCTGTTTAATCTGGTCTATTGTCAGAGGTTTTCCAGAGTTTAGCAATTGATGCCAATATATTAATCCCTTTTCTTTAAGCATGTTGACTACTTCCATATTAAAAGTTATTATATTACCTTGTGTGTACGCTACTGGATATAAAAGAAATGACCATGCTTTAATATCAGGATTGCTATTAATAAAATTTTGGAAAATTTTTAATGTATAAGTAATGTATTTGGAACTTATATTTTTATTCTTATGTATCATCATATATTCCTTCATCAGCCATAGAAAATTGTTTGGTATGAAATCTGTATACTTATTTGCTACTACAAATCCTGATTTTAACCAGATTCTCTCATGAACTAGCTTCCATTTTGATGTATATTTTGTATTTAGCCATAATGATATTGTTTTAATAATGGATGAATGCAAATATATTTCTATGTCTGGTAAACCTATGCCACCTATATCCCAATCATCTAGATGATACTTCATAGCTATCCTTGGTTTTTGGCTACCATAGGAATCTTACCATTAAATCATTTAATTGTTTTAGGTGTGATTTAGCTGGTGGCAAAGAACAAGCTTGTATGACATAAAGAATTTTTGGAAATATGATCATTTTAATTATATAAAGCCTTTCTTCCATTGAAAAGAAGAATTTATTCCATCTTTGTATTAAATTTTTAATATTATTTAAGGTCGCTTTATAATTTGTTTCAATTGTAGTATCTAGGTTGTTAGTTGTTATAATTCCCAAGTATTTAATTATATTATCGGTAGAGATATATTTATGGTATTTTTTTATTTAGATCTTTTTTATTAGTATTTATAAGCAATACATTTGTTTTGTTCTCATTAAATTTAAGACTTGAAAAGTTTTGAAAGTTTTGAATGGAGTCCCATAATGCTTTTAAACTGCTATTATTATTTTTTAAGGTAATTAAAATATCATCAGCAAAAAGTTGAATTTTAAGCTCTAGGCTGTTGTCTAGTTGTATTCGTTCAATATTTTTATCCATACGTATATTATTTGCTAAGGGTTCAATGACTAGCGCAAACAATAACGGAGAAAGAGGGCAGCCTTGTTTTGTGCCCTTAGTTATTTTAATAGATTTAGACAGACAAGATCCCAGTTTTATATAAGCCAATGATTTTTCATATAATGATTTTATTAACAAAGTGAAGTTGTTTGAGAAGCCATATTCTTCTAAAACTAACCACAGATAATCCCAGTTCACTGAATCAAATGCACTATTTATGTCTAAGCTAATAACATTCATTTTGTTTTTTGTAACATTTATATAATCAATTAAGGAAAGAATTATTTTAATGTTGTCATAAGTGTTCCTATCTTTTATAAAACCTGTTTGATCCTCCTCTATCAAAAGTGGTAGTAATTGTTTTATTCGAGCAGCATGTATTGCCATAAAAATTTTATAATCTATATTAAGAAGTGAAATGGGTCTGTATGATGAACATTCACTGGGATCTTTATTTTGTTTCAGAATTGGTGATATTAATGTGTACTTCCAAGAAGGAGGAATGTCTTTACCATTTTTAACCGATGTAAAGACATTCAATAACAACAGCAAAGCCTCATTTGATAGTAATTTAAACATTTCTGGGGTGATATTATCTATACCTGGAGCTTTGTTTAATTTTAGCTTATTTACTTCAGCTTTAAGTTCTGTCATTGTTATTTGTTTATCTATTAGTTGTACCTGCTCCTCTAATAACCTAACTTTAACATTGTTTTTGAGAAAAGCTTTCAATGCTGAATGTGTTTCTGTTTTCTCATTTTGATTATTAAGTTTATGAAAAAATAGCCTAAAAGCTTCTAGTATTCCTTCTAAATCAGATACTTTCTTTTTGGTTTCTATATTATGTATTTCCTTGATTTGATTTGTTTTAATAATCTTTTAGTCCTATTTGCTATTCTTCATTGGTTTTTAGGGTTCATTGAATAGTTACATAGTTTAATTTTTTCTAAGTTGATCATTGTTTTGTGGTGTAGCGTCTCTGAGTATTTTTTATTAGTATCTTCTAGTTCTTTTATTAAGTTGGTGTTTCCATTTTGAATATCAAGCTTTAAATTATCTACTTTTGACTGTAATTCCATTAATTCCTTATTCCACTGTTTTTGTTTATTTTTATACCATCCCACCGCTCTTCCATATAGGTATGCTTTCAATGCATCCCATATATATATTTCAGATACATCTTTTGTAAGATTGATATCTAGGAATGTTTGTGTCTCTTTAATATAAAATTCCTTAAAATCTTTGAGATTTGTTATGTAAGATGGTATTCTTGTTACTGATATCCTTCTCTTGAAACATAAGTCTATCTCAAATGTTATGGTGTTATGGTCTGAAAATGGACATGAAATTGTCTTGACTTTATTTAATTTAGAGGTTAAATCCTTTGTTATGTACACTCTATCTATTCTAGAGTATGCATTATGTCTATGGGAAAAATGTGTAAAGAATAGTGAATCTGGGATAGCATACTCATTTATGTCAACTATGTTAAAAGTTTCAACAAACAAAGATAACAACTTTGTTAAAGGTGATCTCTTACGTGTAGTTTTAGTATTTGTGTCAGTTTCTTTTAAAATGCAATTGAAATCTCCAACTATGATTAAATTGCCTTTGGTATATTGTACAATGTCTTCTAAGTGTTGTTTGGCCACTCTAACACCTAGTCCTGGTATCCAATAAATATTCACTAATGTATATATCATTTCATTGATAGATATTGTCACTAGACAAAACATTCCTGAGTTGTCATGGAACGTGTTTATGATTTTAGGCATTAAAGTAGTGTTTTTCCACAAAATTGCTACTCCCCTTCACTTCTGATTATAGGTGGAACTTACTAGTATTGTATAATTTTTATTGTTTATTTTATTTATGTCTTCCTCTGTAAGGTGTGTTTCATGTAAAAATACTAGTTGCGCTTCACATAGCTTTAAATATCTATAAAGACTTCCCCTTTTGCAGCTATTATTTAAACCATTTACATTAAGAGATATACATTTTGCAATTGAATTTATATTAGCTTTGCTTTTATCCATATTCATATACTTGTAACAATGTGTAGATGTGTGTACATGAAGAGAATGACTTGTTCTTTCTTCTTCCAACAGTATTACAATAGATTATAGACACCCAATAAAAGTAAATTACAAGAGCATAACTGAGAACAATATAAGATAAACAACCACCAAACCCCTCCATGAGAAAAAATATCTCATCCTTGAATGATCTAATCATTCAAGCGATCTCTAAGTCTGCATTTCAGCATCCTCCCCCGGCCCTGCCATATGGTAGTTTTATAATGAAAAGTATCTTATATATCTTTTAAGTATACATTTATCTGTCTTTACAGATTACTTAAATACAGTCTTTATCTATTTTTAATATTTTATAAAACACTAAGGCAACACAACTATACATAGATTTAATACTTAACTATTTGGTTTTGTTTAAATTGTAAAGGAAAATCTTTTATTTTAATATATCTTTTGTGTAGCAATAACGGTTATGCATCTTAAAAATAATATGCTTGCTGTCTATCTCCCTTATAGTGTGAGTGGCATTCATAGGTATCAAATTTATTGTAATGGTCTACCTATATATATATATATATATATATATATATATATATATATATATATATATATATATATATATATATATATATATATACATATATATACATATACATACATACACATACACACACATATATATATACACACATACATACATACACACATATATGCATACATACATAAAAAAAAAAAATGTTAAGCATTATATGCATCAGTTAACCATGCCACAAGTTGATTAAATCAGAAAGTATCCGTAACAATGAATATAACGTTACATTTGTATTGTCATTTATCAGTAATCTTATAGTTTTCTTTTAATCCAAAAAGTCATATTTTAGTGGTATGAATGCTACTAATTTGTTTTTGGCATTGGTATTATATAGTTTATTACTATATTTCTTAGCAATTCCTATATATTTATTAGTGCCACTGGCATATTTAATCGCTAGTGTACCACATATGTCATATGTCAAATAGCAACTCATACTCCTTATGATATTACAGGATTTATCTGCAGCGTTATAACTGTAAGGTTGGAAAATATGAGAAGCAAAGTAAGCTTTAAATATGCTATAACACAATTGTTTGGTACTTATTACTGTCAACTCTTCTACATACACAGGAAAAGATAACCTTATATGACCATCAACCATTTTCCTTCATTTTTCTCTTCATCCTTCTATTCTCCATTTTTAATAAATATTTGTTTCTATTGTGGCTTCTTTGAATTTAGTGAGGGTACTCCATATCATATTATAGATAATATACAACGTTCAAACAGAGAACATGCCCAATATAGAGACATATTCTCAACTCAAGTGGTCCACACCATACATTTACAACACTGCAGTCAGAAATATACTAATGAATATGCAATAACTAGCAGCTTTGCAGCATGTGTGTGTCTCTAACAAGTACATACCTATAGGATATTAAAAATAATAGATAGCACGCTCTTGTTTCATAATTAACAAATGCACACAGCCTGGTATTTACTTTCATAGACAGAAATTAGACCTGTTACTTATATGCATATCAGGTACCAACAGCAATATGTTAGTAAATGCCTATGCTATTCAAATCATATTTTAATGCTGATTGATATGAGATGTAGCTGACAATGGCTTTAGCGTTTGTGATGTTATATAATATATATTCAGTATTATAAGTAAAAGTATGTTGCATGTCTATTTGCAATCTAAGGTTCAAGGCTGATCAATTTAAACATACAAGACAATCTCTTTAGCCTTGGTTATATAATGGGAGTTACTGTGTCTCTACACAACCATTCATTTTCAGTGAGGATGTTCAATATTAATATAACTTGCCTTTAATAAAAGCATACTTATAATTCAGCAGTTCTTTCCTATATATATATATAACAATATCATAAGCAAGACTGAGATTTTTCTTGCTCATTACTGCTTAATGATTGTGCTACTTGAACAATTTAATATTTACAGAGTATCTTGATAATTAAACAGCAACTCCTTTTTACCCTTAAAATGCCTAAAAACACATAGCTACATTCATGAACCTTAATTGACTTACTATCCTTAAGGTTGAGTACACTAGCTGCAGTGTGTTTACAAATATGTTATATAGTTCCAGTCAAGGACTTAAATATATTAAATTTTTATAAAATTAAGTTAAATTATAGTAATTTACGTGGGTGATCTTATCAGAAAAGATTATAGTAAAGTCTGTATGTGTTAACTGTTTATACAGTTTCTTCCAAGTGATATACTTCTTTTTAAGCTTTGTGTGCTGTTTATGTGTACAATTCAAAATGAATAACAAATATTACAGTATAATAAAACATCATGTATGTGTTGATACCTTCTAAATTCATTAGGTACTTGAGTGTACTTTTAATATTTGTTAAAACTGTAAAAGCACTTTGCCATCTCATAAATAGTGTGCTGGTTACTTTAAGTAGCTTAGGAGCTGACACCACACCCATACTGTCTTGTTTTAGTGCTGACATCACTCATGACTGTTTACTGTCATTTTGTGCTGTTAGAAGGTTTAACACACTGTAATGGATTCTAACTGAAGAACCTTCATTCAGGGGTGGTAAAATAAGAGTTCCCAGCTCGTGACCATGGCGGGAAGACAAAAACAAAGTAAGTGAAGTTTTAGGGCTTTTTAAACTGAACACCAGCTCATTAAACTTCTATTAGTTTTCTTAACATTAAGGGCAGATATACAAGCCAAACAGTTGTTTGTTAGTCAAAAGGCACTTTTAGCATCAAAGAATAGATAATTACTTTTCAAGGCACTTTTTGACAGTTATTACTATCAGTTTTTATATATTATTATGTGTATTAAATACATCAGTTTAGATATTTCATGCAGCTTAGTGTAAATAATATAAAAAGGAATCATGCTCATTTAAACACACCACATTAATATGTCAGTGTAAATGCATCATATTCTATACTAGCAGTAAAAGGCAGGTAATTTATAAATAAACTATCTAAACATCATTTAGAGTTAGAAAAATCATGACTGTAAGTATTTACACTGCAATAGAGAAAGATATGTTACCTTGCTTTCTTTTAGGGTTGTTTCCTTTAGTTATAACATGTCCTGCTTATCTTGTATTTATATTGCTTCAAAGACTGACACATGTGTAAAGCATGAATGCTTTCAAAGAACTTTTTTGCCTTACAGAGCAAATAGAAGACAATAATGTTTGTGTTTTTCACATGTCTTTTATCGTTTCTTCTTCTTCTTGTCAGCAGTGCTCCATTCATTTTTTTCTAAGTGACGCTTAACCCCAAATTGGGAGACATCCATTTCTTCCACATTATCCAAGGTTTTATTAGCTGAAAGATAAGAAACTGTTGCTTGCAGAGTGTCAAAAGTTTTAGGACCTTCAGTAAAAAATATTTTTATTCTTGCAGGGAACAGCAAGTGGACTTTAAGTTGTCTTTTTTTCAATTTCTTTATCAGAGGGAGACATTCTTTTCTTGCAGTTATAACTCCAGCAGAATAATCATTATCAAATCTGATTATGTTGTCTTTGTATTTAACTGGAGAAGTTGACCATGCTGTTTTTAAAATAAGTTCCTTGTCCTGTGATGAAAAAAACTTTACTATTATTGATCTCGGGTGATTTTTTGATTTGATGGTTGATGAAGCAGCTCTTAAGGATCTGTGGGCTCTTTCAATTCCATAAGAAAGAGCTTCAGGCAATTTTAAAACTTCTGGTAACCAGGTAGTAAGGAAAGTCACCATGTTATCTCCCTCTGTTTTCTCTGGTAGCCCATAGATGCGAAGGTTATTTTGTCTGGACCTGTTCTCTAGATCCTCTATTTTATTTTGTAATGAAGCATTTTGTTGTGATAAAAATGTAGCTGAAGATCTTGTTCTGAGAGTCTGCCCTCAGTATCATTTAAGGATCTATGTCAGCTATTTGAGACTTCTGTTGCGTCATTATTTCTTGTAGTTGCTGTATTTGTTTTGTAGATCTCTCCTCAAAAGTGTCCAGTTTGGTATTCATTTTGTCAAATTTCACTGACAAGTCTTGTATAGCATTTAATAAAGACTGTATCTCCTTTTTCATCGTCTGGTCCTGTGTGGTATGCTTAGAAAAGCTCATTTTCAGTAGATTCAGATACCTTCCTTCTTGTTTTTGACAGGAAAAATAATGTTTAAAGCCAAATTTTTTGCACTGTAGACTTCTAGTGATATTAGTAGAAGTAATTCAACAAAATAGGTTTGTCTACAATATCTAGTTTTTAAAAATTCCTGTCAGAAATATCTTTTGAGTGCAGAGCTGAGAAAAGATGCTGCCAACCAGTCTACATCCTAGCCACGCCCCTTTTTTAGCCTTTCTCATAGGTTCATAGGTTCATAGGTAGGTACTGGGCTATCTGCCCGAAGGCATATATTAGCCCAGCCACATTGTGCGGTATTCACCGCCCCTTTGGTTAGTTCCCTAGGCCTTTGATCTAGCAGCTAGTACCCTTGGCCCCTATCTAGTAGAGCTGTTGGTATGATCCCTGGTGTGAACTTTCTGTTACCCATCCACTCGTCAAGGTTCCTCTTGAAGAATGATGTTGAGGGGCTCTGTCTTATGTAGATTGGGACCTTGTTCCATAGCAAGGGAAGTCTGTGCGAAGGGAATCTCTCCCTCCAGCATGTTCTATTCATTGTTGTGCTGAGGTTTATATCCCTAGAGCATGTAGCTCGAGTAGATTTGGTTTTGCTAAGATGGAGCATGTTCAACAGTTCTGAGTTGGACATGGCTCTGTATGTTAGACAGAGATCGTCTCTGAGAAGGTGGTATGCAACAGAGAAAAGCCTTAGTTTTTTCAATCATGCTGCATAGGGCAACTGTTTGAGGCCAGTAATCCTCTTAGTGAGGTACCTCTGTGGTCTCTCCAGCTGCTGGAGATGCCTGGCCAGGTACATTTCAATTGGTGCATTGTACTCAATAATGGGTCTGATGAGGGAAGAGTAGAGGGGCACCACTACATCCTTAGATCTTGATGCAAACCCTTTCGTGATCAGATTTATAACTACATCTTACAACTTTTGTACAAGTCCAAATCTGCTAGAAGTTTGAGACTCATAATACATTTTTTCAACAATTTCTTCATCGTGGCTTAAGCATTATAGCATCACAGGCAGTTATTTTTGAATGCAAACATTTTGGTTACAGCTCATACTTTGCTTGCTCATAGTGAAAGTTAGTACTGTTGACTACAGCAGTAGATATGCATCTTTTGTCTCTTAATCCCAAAATGTGACTCTAATTACTGAAATATTGACTATTATGTATGCATACATAGTGACTTTACCAGTCATCTTGTGACAGATGCATAGTTTGTTTCTGACAACAAAACAACTATAAATGCTGTAAATATTAAACTGTTGTTGCTATACATATTAAGAAAGTGATATAGTAATTTTATAGATATGTGGTGTATTATCAGAAGGTCTTTGAAGCCTGTATTTCTACTAATTGTAAGATTTACAACACTAGTAAAACAGTTTTTGCATACATGTAATCCAGTTAAGTGCTTATTCAGGAGAATTTGCTTGTTATATTGACTACATATAGATGTGTACTTGTGTCATGTCTGAAAAGGGTCCAAATGTATCAGCCCATTTGCTTCCATCTTGTCAAAATAGATAAGCAAATGGTAAACAAACAGTCTAACAAATACATTTGTCTGTGTGAGTCATGGTTACCATCACCCAGCCCTGAGAATTAGTAATTATTTTTTTAATAACAACATTTCTGCTGTTTCTCAAATGTTATTATTTATACACAAAGTCAGGTTTATCTCATTAGTGCAATAGGCATGATTTTTAATATCACTAAGCAAATTCAATAAAATTAAGATTTTAACAACTTTTGAATTTGGGGAGTCATACTTCGAATGCTGCATTGTGCTTTTTAGTTTTTTCTTATAATTTAACCAGAAGCTGTCTGTCTCACTATTTCTCATACTGCACTGCAGTTTGTTCCTTATCTGTACTGTCAGTATCTTTGTAACAGCATATTGTAACTGCATGTGTAATAGGATATAACAGTTGTCTTTTACACGTGACGTTTCATATATTTTCATCTTCCTGATACAACACGCATTGCAGTTGCTTGCTCTTTCACAAGTTTGACAAGCACTAAATAGCAACTGCTTAATTCTAAACAGCAAGTAACCTCATATTTGTATTGTATCAAAGTATGTGACCACATATCCGTCTTACTCAGCAGTAGATTCAACCAGCATATTGATGTCTATGTCAGCTGTGGGCAATATTGTTCCCCACATCCCCCGCTTTGGTTCATAGTGTACTGCCTTTTCTGTTAGCATGAATTTTTTTCAAGCGTTTTAGTTTAACCTCAAGTCATAGGCCATTATCTTTTGATATAGCTGTATAAGAAAACCTTTTAGCAGGACTGACCTAGCTCCATTTTCTGTAAACACTAAAAAAGCCATCATGGCTAATTCATGGTATATTTCAAGGTTTTTTTTTTGCATGTGCTTATACATTTTTTTCATCCTGCACTACTTTGTGCATTAAGTACTCTCTCAGCTTGTCGATGTCAAAATCCATAGATTTACCTAAAGTCACCTTTGAAATGTAGCTGGCAAAGCATGAGAGCAGGAGGATTCAACCATTATGTGTTTTATACAGGCATGTTCCATGTGAGGGAAATTAAGCCAAAATGGGCTCTGCATTATGACTGCACTTGTTTTATAACCAGCATCTCCAATGGTACCAGTGCATCTCTAGTAACTGCATCATTTCTGTGTCATGACACAAAACCAAATGGAGGAGGTGTAGATCTAACCCCAAAAATGTCTGCTGTTGCCTTGCATTTTGAGTAGCGGTATTCCATACATCTCACAGCAGGACACTACTAATTCATGCCTTGGAACATGCCTCTCAACTGTCCAGATTTTCTCAGAATGTCCAGATTTTTGGCTCATATTTTTGGTCTGTTCCTCATAAAATTTGTGGTTTTCTGGCAAATCGCTGAGATCATCTGAGGATTGAAATCACTAAATAATGACATATATTTAAGTTTCAAACTTGAGATACTTCAGAAAATGTATATTAAAATAAATCCTTTTCCTCTAGCAACTTGCTAAGTTTTTTAAGAGCGATATTTAAAATATGCCCCTATTTTTGGCCTTTGTCCCCCATCATACCTCTCAACCTGGAAACATCAAAAATCTGGACAAAGGCCCATGAAAAATAGGTACAAATCTGTACACTGATTAACATAAAATTTACATACATAATTATGTAACCCACCCACTCCAATTGAATTGTGAAATTTCACCTTTCAAACTGAAGAACAGACAAGCAAAATATGGCCCCAGTCCCCCAGAGTCCCCCTAGTGCCATTCCAATGTCCCATTACTTTGGCTATTTCACCCCATTTACCATAAACACTTTAATGTGCACACTGCTTTACTTCTACAGTGATTATTTGGATTTCATTTGAAACTTCTATTTTACATTTTATAGCACAAACACTGATAGTCAGATATCTGCTAAACAAAGCAACACAGTCTCACAGTGAAAACAGACTTAGCATTAAAGCTTCTCTGCCCTTGAAACTCACATTCATTGAAACAGCATTGAAACCCACATTCAAAGAAAATGTATCTGACCAGTGGCAGAGAAAGATTACCTTTGGGCTCTTTTCCAATCATAGGCCCCTTGCACACCAAACATGTTTTCGTTGATGTTGCTGTTGTTTGTCTTTCGGCTTTTTCCCGTTAAGGGGTCGCCACTGCGGAACTCTGCTCCACTAATGACTGGCAGTAGATTTTTTTACGAAACGCAGAAGTGCCAGTTTGACACCCAACCTTCAACGAAGGCACACCCATTTACACACGCATGTCTTTCGAATGCTACCCAACTGCGGGGAGGACATGCAGACTCCACACAGAAGGCACTCCCAAGCCAAGCCGGGAAATGAACGGGAGAACCTCTTGCTGTGTGGTAACAACGCTACCACTGTACTTTGATACACCTTCCTAATTGTATTAAATTATATTATATTCCTTGTGTAATACAGCACACTTGTTAAAGCGGAATTTAAATTTATTATGAACATTTTTCCAGTAAACAATGAAACAAAATTCATAAACCAATAATGACAAAACTGCTCAATTCAGAACATTTCCATCATGAGTCCACTTAAGTGTCTACAATCCGCCAGTATCAGTAAATCTGCACAATCTCTGCAGAAGTGAAAGTCAAAGTAATTCCACATTAAAGAGATTTGTAACTAATGAAGATGTTGCTGCTAGCAAACAACTTTATATTTCATTGTTTCATCTACAAATAAAGTGTCTGTTGCCCTTGAGGGATAAATTGCCCGTTACATTAAAAAAATAAGCTACTAATATTGCAATAAGGAATGGATGGAAAACTGCTAACAGGTTCATAGTTACTAGGTATCTCCACCAACGAGGACATTCTCAGGACTGCAGCATTAAAAGCACAACACGGTAGAGTATCAGCAATCTATCTACACACTGTGGGAGTAGAGCCCACAGCCTTCTGCATCAAAAGCAGGTATTCTACCTGTTGTGCTACTAACACAAACAGACTTCACCTAAGCAGCACTGAACTTTCCCCCTGAGGAACTGTGGAGCACAACTTAAGAAAAAATGTAAAAATTTATTGGGGGGGGGGACAAAGGCCCAAAACCAGGGACACATTTTAAACATTGCTTATACAGTCTTAGAGAAACTGGTGTGGGTAGGTGATTTAGGCTTTTGCTCTCTTTACCTAAGGTACAGGGTTTGAGCCTAACTAGCCCTAACCACTAGGTATGCTTACCTGAGGCATTTTATACACACACACACACACACACACACACACACACACACACACACACACACACACCTCAAATGAAGAACGAGCATTTAAAAGCAGATACACACACCTGTAATAAAGAACGAGCATTTAAAAGCAGTTAGACACACTTCTAAAGAAGAAAGAGCATTTAAAAGCAGATACACACACCTCTAATGAAGAACGAGCATTTAAAAGCAGATGCACACACCTCTAATGAAGACCGAGCATTTAAAAGCAAATACACACACACCTCTAATGAAGAATTAGCAATTAAAAGCAGATACACACATACCTCTAATGAAGAACAAGCATTTAAAAGCAGATAAACAAGCTCACGGCAGTAAAACGAAGAAGAACAAGCATTTAAAAGCAGCAGCCAGCAGTAAAATTACATACACCTCAGCAGGTAAAGAAGCTCACAGAGAACCAGCTCTGCGTACTGAACGGCCTTCACTAAAATGAAGAACGAGCATTTAAAAGCAGTGGCCAGCAGTAAAATGAAGAACCAGCATAAACGAGGTTTTGAAAGCAGATAAACAAGCTTACGGCAATGGCAAAATAATGGCCAGCTCAGCATTTAAAAACAGACAGCTTAAACTTAAACAGTAAATAAATAATGGCCAGCTCTGCACACACAATTACTGAATGACCAGCTCACAGTAAATCAGTAAATAACTCTGCAGCAGCTCACAGTAAATCGGTAAATAACTCAGCAGCAACTCACAGTAAATCAGTAAATAACTCAGCAGCACCTCACAGTAAATTAGTAAATAACTCAGCAAATAAATTAAACAAGCTCACGGCAGCAAACAACAGCCAGCTCATAGTAAATAAAGAATGGCCAGGCCAGCTCAGCAGATAAATTAAACGAGCATTTAAAAACACCAACACGCAGCTCATAACTTAAACAACAGTAAATAAAGAACGGCAAGCTCAGGAGATACATTAAACGAGCATTTAAAAACAGCAAACCGAGCAGCCCAACAGTAGCAGGTAGAACGGTAATGCCCAGCCAGCATTTAAAATAATAGAGAGAAGCTGAAGAACAATGAAAGTTCTTACCTGGAGGTTGGATGTGGGCACCTGTGGACTCTGAAAAAGTTACACACACATTTTCCCTGCCATTGCTGTTCATATTCCTTGTTCCCTCCAGTCCAACAGGCAGTAGCTGATGTCATCATGCACACTCTTTAGCCTGGTGATGGATGGTGACATCAGCTATATATTTAAAGTGGTAAACTGTTTCAAAAAATGTAAAGTGGTAAACTGTTTAAAATAAAGTCTGGGAAATTCAGAAATTAAGGGGGCCACTCGGGAATTTGTGGCACCCCAATATTTTTCCCTCAAAACCGGTAAAAAACGAGGACTTCAGTACAGTTGAGAGTTATGCCCCGCATTTTGTCAGGCTTTGTCCAGATTTCTTGCACTAAGAGGTTGAGAGTTATGCCTTGGAAGAATATGTACAGCTAGTTGGAAAGTGGTGGCATTTCTGGGGTGGAACACAAATGTGCCATGTTTTCTAATGACATCATCTGTAGTCACCATTCAAATAAACTTCTAGTTTTCAACAGATTTCATATATATATATATATATATATATATATATATATATATATATATATATATATATATATATATATATCTATATGGGTCTACTGAAAGTCATTTGACTGAGACCATAACATTGAAATTTCAAAATACTGAAAACTCACCTGACTGAAATTCATAAGACTGAAACCGTAACAATGCTAAATTTAAACATACTAAATTGTAAACTATAGATATGCACACATAGAACACCAATGACTAACCCTTTCCAGAACTTAAAAACTACTTATGTACCCTCTTAACAGAAACTGGATATGTGCCCCCCACACCCCCCAACTATATATACTAACTCCATGATCGCACTACAGTGGGGAAAAGGGCATATACCTTTTACTTACCTTACAGTAGTCTACACACTGCCACTACTATGTTGAAATTTAGTATTGTTACATTGTTAAAGTTTCAGTCTTATGAGTTTCAGTCAAGTGAGTTTTCAGTATTTTGAAATTTCGATGATATGGTCTCAGTCAAATCAATTTCAGTCAAATGAAATTTCGATCATGTGTAGTAGACCCATATATATATAGATTTATTTCTGATGAAGTCTCACTTGGAGATGAAAGCGCTAAAATGTTGAATTAAAGTGTTTTTATTTTACCTCGATGTGTACTCCGTTGTTCTGGACAAGTTTTCGGTCATTATTTTGTTTATATATATATATATATATATATATATATATATATATATATATATATATATATATATATATATAAGATTTTATTTATTTTAATCATCAATGAACTTTGATGGACTGAAAACATTAAAAAACTTTATTGGCAATTACTATTATCTAAACTAACAAACAGTGATCACAAATGTGAACAAATACATTACATTTATGATCACCAAAAACTACTCAAAGCTTTGCTTTTGCCCCCCACATCCATACCCAGTTTGTGGAGCTGTGCCCTGCACCCCCAGAAATTAAATATACTAACTCCACAGTTGCACAACTGCAGAGAAAGAAGAAAACTCCAGAATTATACTACAAACTGCTGAAGTTCGACTGTAATATAATTCAACTATGTACACCACCATAGTCTACCAAAAATGTCAGCACGATTAATTTGTGCTGCTACTTAACCAATAGCATCTATATATATATATATATATATATATATATATATATATATATATATATATATGTGTGTGTGTGTGTGTGTGTCTGTGTGTGTGTGTTTGTATGTGTATAACTGTATTGTAGAATTTAGTGTTTTGATTACTTGCTTTATAATTGTGTTGTAAGACTGTCACAGCCCATTAAATCACATTAGATTAGTGTTTGCTATAGTTGACTTATGTTTTACTGACTGTAGCACATTACTTGAGAATTTCCTTTGCTCAAAGTTGTGCAACCACTTAGCATAAATACGGGGTCTATGTCACAAGAACAAAAGCACTAAATTGTGAAGGCCCTAAAGATCAAAAATGTCAGACGTCGCTTTTTGTGAGGCCAGTACTACAGTGAAGATTGGAATATTTGTCCGTTCTTCACTGTAGTGTGATCTCAGAGTTGGTATATATATATATATATATATATATATATATATATATATATATATATATATATGTATATATTTAGTGGGGGGTGTGGGGGGCACAGTCCCCCACAATAGTGAGTTTGAGGTCTGGCATTTTCGATCTTTAGAGCGTTCGCAATTTAGTACTTCCGTTCTTATGATATAGACCCTAAATAAGTAAGTGGGGATGAGGGAAAAACCTCCACATTGTTGGTATGGGGAAGGAGCCCCACATCTAAAGCACATTTTGTGTGTGTTGACACATTGTAGTACTTTTAGATTCTGTTTACCAGTAGAGATACGTTTCAGAAGCACCATTATCATTGACTTACGAACCACAGCATAATGCATTTAAGTCTCAGTATTAATACAACAACAGAAAAGGATAGCAGTACCTCAGTACTGGGACTCAGAAATTCAAGGATATGTTTGGTATGGTAATCAAGAAAAGCTGGCTTTATTTGCAGATGATATTATTTTGTATTTGAGAAAACCAGAAAAAAACATCTTAGTGTTGTGGAACATCTTGAGACAGTTTCCATTCTTTTCAAGAAATAAAATTAATGAAGATAAAACAAAGGCTGCAGCTGTAAACTGAGTGTATATTATAAGCACGAAAGTCCTTTTCAGCGAATACGAAAACAGCGACATACATTGTGCGAACCGCGAAAACACCAAACTCACAAAACCGCGAAATTCAAAATCTCGAATCCACCTGCTACATACTATCTACCCAAACAGAATAAATAAACCACATACATACACTAAACAAAACCCCACTTCTAACCCTAAAGTAAAGCTTGCATATACTACCATGTATGCACTTACTTTAACCAACACCCTAACCCTAAGGTCCGTAACTATCGCACACTTACTTTAAGGAGCTATACCACAGAAGGGACAACTATGATGATTCGACATTTCGAATTTCGCGCTTCAGGACAATCGGTGTATTCGCGGTTCACTGAATACGTGTCGACGTTTCTGTATTCGCGTAAGTGGACCTTTGCAGTTCTAATACGGAACCCTGTAAACTATGTACCCACACATTAATTGGTCCAGCAATACCCATATTTATGGAGACACAATAACATGAAGTATTTAGGAGTATGGAATTCTTTTATGGCAGCTAAGGATATGTGGGAATACACTAAACAAAAGGTAATGCTAACAACTGAGAAACTGGAAGCTTTTGTTTATGGAAAGACATAGCAAGATACAAGCAGTGAAAATGTTTTCAGTCCGTTTAGTTATACACGGGGCAAGCATATTTTTATCAACCAAAGGAGAAGTTGTGAACAATAATGAATAAAAAAGTTGAAGGATTTTTTTCTGGTAGGGGAGAAGGCAAGGGTCAAGTGAGGTAAGTTGATCCTTCCAACAGAGCAAGGTGGTTTAGGATTACCTGATTTTAAGGTATATTTTAGAACTACACAGTTAAGGCTCATATATGTATATAAAACTCAAGTAGAAAGCCATAATTCAAAGTGGAATGGGATGATGGTGAAATGGGGGATTCAAGAAATAGAGAGAGAGAGTAGGATTTTGAATTCAGACCCTTAATAAGAATAGCAACAGCCATACAAAATATTATATTCATAAAGTAGCAGAAAGAATTCTAAAAACTAAGCCAACACAAGACTGGAGAAAGGAGATTTTACAGATAGGGATGATTGCAATTAGGGTTACAGAGACTAGAAAAAATGGGGCTAGAATTTATTGGAAAACACTGGCAAAGGAGCCAAGATATTGGGAGCAGATAACTAGAGGAAAGGTAATAGAATGAGAAGAGGCCAATAAGACATTTAGATTGCAGGCTAGTGATTGCCTTCCCTGTCATGGATTGATATCAGAATACAGACAAAGAGAAATGGATAGGAGAATCCTAAGTAAAAGGCCTCACTAGTTGAGTTTTTCATTAAATCTAGTACAGAAGTTGCTGTCAAAAAAGGGATAATAAGTGAGATATATAAAATATTGCCCAGTAACTATAGGAATCAATCAGAAGAGGTCAGAAAAGATTGGGAAGGACGATTATATATGCAATTCACAAAAAAACAATGGGAGGATATATGTATGGCTCCCAAAGTATGCAACACAGTCTAGAGGATTTAAGATTTTGGCTTAGAAGTGTTTGCATAGGTATTTTTTATACTCCAAGCATACTCCAAAGAATTTTTCCTCAGGTAGATGGCAAATGTTACAGATGTGATGGGGAAGAAAGACATAATTAGAACATATGTTTTAGGACTATAATGAGTTGGCAGGCTTCTAAACTTGAGTCAGAAATACTGGGTGAGCAAATGGGTGTAACTAAAGAAGTAATATTTTTCGAACTGAGATTCAATATCTGAATTGAATCTAAGTTTAAATTTGGTGGCTTGTCAAAAAAAGTAGTTCTAGAAAAAAAACAGTAACTCAATATAACTGGTTACTTAAAATTTCATTTGCTAAACCTTTGCCATAGAGTTTTCAAAAATGGTTCATGCATTTTTTCTGTTCTCTATGGGAGAATGCAGATCATCATAATAATGTATGCAGAGGACAGTGGAGGAAAGAGCAGTGAGCTGGTAATAATCCAGTTTTTGCAGGTAGCTCCTGTTAAAACTCTTTCTCCCCTTCCAGCCCCTTTCGCTTTGTTTGCTAGCCTCAGACTCCTCTGCATCCTTCTGCTGACTTGCATATGCACCATTCCAGGGCTCCACTAGTCTCTCTGTAAAAAAAAAAAAAAAAGTATTCCTTTTGTACAGCTTAAAACATTCAGTATCCTGCAGCCTCCCATGCTCCCCTTATTTCTTTATCCTCCTTCAGTCTTAACTTCACCCCCCACTCATGCTGTTAGTAATATGCTAAGTCCTTATCCTGCCTCCTAGTCATTCCTTCTGTCTTGTGCCTTCCTACTTCCTTGGGTCTCTCTTTGTGCTGTGGTCCTCCCTCCCTGTTCTCACCCTACTGGCACTTCTTTGCAGACTGTCTGCCATCCTGATGTCCTTTTCTCTTTATCACCTGCAGATGTGTATATGTATGGCCTTACTAGCATCCAGTACACTAGAATAATGAAGTCTACATCCTTTCAATCTGCCTTCCTTAACAAACTCTGGCATCCTATTTTCCAGTGCTGCATCATAATGTTTGGCACGACGGGTTAGTAGGTGGTTATAAATTCCATTCCTCTTTTGTTTTCATTCTTCTCTGGATATATGTCCCATAGTCTACTCTTTACTGTCATAAACATAATCCCCAAAGTGCTTTATCCTGTCCATTTACTTTTTAAGCTTGTTGAATATTTTCTTTCCTGCTAACCCTTGACTGTTTTACCATTTACTCTCTTCTGGTGTAATCAACAAACAGATCAGTCAGGTTTTTTATTCAGCTGTACATGTCAACTAAAAATGCATGTTACAACACCTGACTCACATCATGTTGCATTGCAATTGTTTCCAACATGTCATTAGAGAGTTGTCATCTAATAATGCACAATGCAAATATTATCTTCTATAACACAATTACTATTAGGAACTTTTATGCTTCTCTCTCATCTTTTCACATACTGACTACTGCGAAAAACTGTCATATGTGCTAACAAAGTAATAAATGCAGAGTAAGCCATTAAAATATAGTAATTGCAACTCTCTGCAGCAGCTAATTTAAAACATATTGTACCAAAAAGAAAATCTGGGTCATATATCTGTGTTGTAAAAATAGTGGCACGGTGATTATGGCTGAAAAAATAATAGACTAGGTTCTTGGAGCATGAGAACTTCTCAGGCCGTGTTGTTCCCATGTTCTGAGAACCTTCAGTGATATAAATAGAGTAACTCTGTAGCTCATTCTTACTAATGTAGTTTTATGAAGAAGTTTTGATGATTAAAACATTGTTTTATTGTCTCAGTCTTTCTGCATTCATAACTCACTGCCACAAGTTGTCATGTTTGTGAACCCTGAACATCTGTACCAGTCATTTTGCAGGTGCATACGCATTAAGCCAGTTGTGTTAACTGGAATGCTGTAATTCAGATCCTATGAGAGCCATGGTTGACCATTGTAATGCTGCTTTGATGCGGCAGTGTGCAGTCACTTCCCCTTCCACTCTCTCTTTCATTCCAGAGATGACTTAAGATATATTATTTATAACTGTCTGTTTTTTTTCCTAATCAGTGTATATATGTTTGTTTTAGTGAGACAAATGCATGTGCACACATCGTTACATTTATCCCGAATAACATGATAAATGTAAAATCATGTTCTTTGTTTCATCACTTATACCATTTATACAGTTTGAATTAAAATAAATTGTGTAAATACTTTTGGACTGTGTGTATCTTGGCATAAAAGAAAAAAATATAGAAAACTTGACTGCAGCTTATTTATTATTGTTATTGTTTTTTTACAAAATTGAAATATTTCTTATTGTAAAATCTTAGTAAGTCAGCATGGATTCAAATGTTGGTTGGAAGGTACTTTAGTACTTTGAATCCACAGTTCTTAAACATCTTACAAAACCCTGGCTTTACTTGTTTCCCAATAACAGCCTTTCTGCACTTGCATATATAACCTATGTGTCTCTAAGGGCAGGTACCTTGGAAAACCATCCTGATTTGGACTGAATGAGTTTAAGTATTCTTGGGTACATATAACCAGCACTTCATGTAACAGTCTACTTTAGTCATTGTTTTTACCAAAAACCTTCTCTCACATAAGCTCCTTCCTGAACCTCCTAAAATGCAGGTTCAGAAGACCTAAGAGCAGCACTCGTGTGCTGTGGGTTACCTGGATTAGCTGTATCTGTCATTTAACATATACTATTATGTAAGTACTGTTTCCTGTTGGTGGATATTCTAATATGCTCACATAGAGCATGCTCAGTGCTGGTAGCTTACTTTGTACGTGTGCCAGTGAAGTGCATATCCTGCCATTATGCTCTTAGGTCCCAGTAAGTTGCACACATTCTGTATAGTTCTTTTCCTCAGAGACTCCATCTGCTTGCGCATTGCACAGTTCTTAATCACTGTTTACAGTTGTTCCATGGACAGTTCAGCCCACTGTTGGTGTTATCACATTTCCCCTTTTTTTCAGAATTTTTTGACAGGACTTCCCTTTATCTGTTTGCATGCTTACTGTCTCATTTGATTTCTTCCCCTCCCCAGTGGCTGCTGCACTTTGATGCCCTGAAGTAAAACAACCTCTGGAAAAAGAGTTATCCAAATATACTTAAACATGCCCTGTCTTGTTCTCCAACTCATTATACACTTCTTGACTGAATTAGCATATTACTTTCACTGACATTTCAGATCCCTTATCCCTAGGCTGCTGCCTGTATTTATATGGTTTGCTGTATCTGTGTTCTGCAGTACCTCTTGTACTGTTCTGCCTTCTCGTTAGTCTTAATTCCCATCCTTCACCACCCATATGCATCCCATTTCCCTCATCTGTATGCTGAACTGATCACATGTGACTTACCATATTTCACTTCCCCAATTCATCTCTGGCCCCCAAGACCCCAGCCATCCCCACACCCACCTCCTGGACAATAAGGCTGGCCCTCCAGGGAAGATTAATTAAACAGTTAACTGTTGTTCCTACTCAACGATTACCTGCTTTTTCATCATGTTGTTATTCTTTAGTCATTTATTTAAGTCTCACTCTTTGTAACCTGAAGACTTTACCATGCTTGTCCTATCAACAGATTTATTTATTTATGATTTATTTATTTACATTTGTTTACCGGGAAATTCCAACTGGACACAGGTCCTTTTTCAGTGGAGGCCCTGGGAGAAAAGCTCCACAGAACAATAAATGAGCAGCAGAGTACATGAAGAACAATTGAATATACATACAATAGCAAATAATACATACTGCAGCAAACATTAAATATATATACAATATGAAACATAGTAATGAACAGATATGGCAATATCTAGGTAGAGACTAGGAATAAAGGTAGGATGTATGTACAGATAGTACTAAGCTAAACGGATATTGTACTAAACTCATATACCTAAGTCTTATATACAAATATTGCAGTAAACTCAAACAGATATAAAGCAGAAGCTCCACATGAAGATGGAACAAGCTAGAAGGGCTAAAGGATGGAAGGGGAAGACAGAGGAGTAAGAGAGGGGACTGAGTGAGTAATATGCGTGGTTGTGAGTAGAAGCTAGGTGTAAGTCAGTTGGATATGTATTTGAAGTTGAGTTGAAGTGAGGTACCCTTTACAGCCGAGTGACGTCTCCAGGCGTTTCTGCAGTTACCTCCTACTGCGCTTCGAGGCGTCAAATATTGCCTGTTCATATTTGCATTAATATTTCCAAAACCATGCTACATACAAGGCATCAGATTATTTTATCTTGAAGCATGCATGATGGCAAACATAATTGTATTGATATATGACCTCTATCAATTAGTATTTGGTAGAACTGTAAGGTGATAACTTCATTTTTTCAAGGCTGAAGTCACACCCACTGGGAGTTACAGGTGCACACTTAAAAGAACTCTACTGGAGAGAATGATGTTATAATAGGTCTGAGAGATTGAGTGAGGAGGGAAGGGGAGGCTAAAGGGTGATCCAGAGCCTGCAAAGGAAGGAATGCAATGATCAGACAATGTGAGGCATGGTGGCTAGGGGAGGGGAGAGGAAGGGGAGGTAAAATGGAGGATTACTAGTCAGGATTGGTGCATGGGCATAACCAGAGACTTTTTAAGTGAGTTTTTAGTGCAGTCTTGAAGTTGGTTATGGGGGGGGTGCTTTTTAAGTACTTGTAAATTCATGTTCATTGCTTCAGTAATTCTGTCTGCTCTTCCTAGCTTCTGCTTCTCCTTTCTTCTTTTACCTTCAGTCTTTCAAAGCATCATTGCCTTCTCTAGTGAATCCTGCCTTTGCATTATGAGGCCAAAGTATGTGAGATTTAGTTTT
Organism: Protopterus annectens; assembly: GCF_019279795.1. Classification (NCBI taxonomy): domain Eukaryota; kingdom Metazoa; phylum Chordata; order Ceratodontiformes; family Protopteridae; genus Protopterus; species Protopterus annectens. The sequence goes on from NC_056739.1 coordinate 1,155,156,467, forward strand.
ATTGTCAGACATTCCAGTAAACAGCATGGGTTTATTTCCTAAAGTATTGACTGATTTGATGTTCCTGCAGTTCAGAGAATTCTCATATGTTTTGCTCCAACACTACAGTACACAAATCATTGATTTATTGGTATACAGTCTTATTAATAATAGTACAACTTTCACACATGCATATCGTTATTGGGAAAGCTGTGGTTTCACCTGTATGGTCTTTCTTGATTTTTAATTTCTCTAGATCTTTTAGGTTTCTAATACCATGAAAGGAATGGAACCCATTCCTAAGTCAAAGTATGATTAAAGTTCATAAAATTAGTATTGTTTCACTCTTCAAAGTCAGCCAAAAGTGCTCTTCGCAGCACCCTCAATGTGCCCAGTAATGACTTCTTCTGCAATTCATACGGTAATGGATGACCCCATGTGATATAGACTTCATCATTTTCTATAATGCTTTGTGGCTCATGTTTCCAGTGATTTTCAGCCACTTCAATACCATAATGTTTGCACAATCCGCAGTGCAGCAGTCTTGCCACATTATTATACCTTTCAGTATACATTTCTTCTGACATTAGTATGTTGCAACCAGCAACGAGATATGCGACCATTTCCAATTCTGTTTTGCAAAACCTACATTTGTCTGTTTCTCCCACATGTTCATTGGACTTTGTAAACCGACGTGTACATAGCCCACTGTCTTGGAATGTCATTATTAACCTTTCATCTCTTGGTTTAAATTCACCTCTCTTTAACCATTCCTGTGTTCATTCCTGATCAACATGAGGTTCTTCCAGAAGTTTTCTATACTTGCAACTATATTTATGCTTTATCCACATTTCTTACTTTCTCATCTGGTCCTTTACCTTATATTCTTTCTTTTGTTTTATGGCGCATTCAGTTGCTGCCTGGTTTTTATTTACTTCTGGTTTAATTTCCATTCCTGCTTGAGGCCGATATGCTTCTGTTAAATTAAGCAGAGAAGTCATCCTAGATTTATTCTCCTCATGTTTCAAAACTGTCACTACTTTTGGGTCTTGTGAGGTCATCAGATATGTGTGGAGTCCAACAATTGCAGATCTATACATATAATCAATTTCAGGAAGCCCATCTTTCCTTCAGAACGGGGGATATATAATCTTGTATAAATTGATTTTTATAAATTATTTGGTGAGCATGAAGCATCCTTCTTGTTTTCCTATCTAATCTTTCCAACATGTTTTGAGGCCAGTCAATCACTCCAAAACTGTAAGTTAGGACAGGAATAGCAAATTGGCTTATAGCTTGGATTTTGTTCCTAGATGTTATTGATGTTTTCAGGATTAATTTAAGTCTTCTGAAATATTCCTTACTAAGTTTTACTCACATTTGTTTGTGTTTTATTGTTGATCCTTCATCAATTCCCAAATATTTATGCACTCCCTCTTGATCCAGTTCTTTTATATCACATTCTTGTCCCAAACAGATGTTTTCCTGGTGTTGCAGTTTTCCTGCTTTAAATGTTGCTTTTCCACACTTATCAAGACCAAATGATATTCTTATATCTATATATGGGCACCCCACAGGCAAATTCTTATGCAAATTTAGTGCTGTGTTACTGGGAGGAAATGTATATCCATAAGAATAGTTTGTATTGTGAGCACATTAAGTTTTATTGTCATTTTGTTGATGATATTTTTCTCTTGTGGGATGGTAGTGAGCCATTATTACAAAAGTTTTTTATTTTATTTAGAGAGTACTACTTTTTTTTAAGGTGCATCACATTCCAACGTTGATTTTATGGATGTTTGTCTGCATATGGGGCCATTAGGTATTATTAATAATGAAGTACATAGGAAGGCACATTGGAAAAATAGTTTGTTATCTTGTGGGAGCATGCATCCTAGACATGTGTTTCAGACATCATTAAAGGTCAGTTTACACATGCCTTAAGACTGTGTACATTGGATGATAGCTGTGCTCAAACGATGGGTCGCTTAGTGCACAATTTTTGGCTAGAGGTTACAATAAAAAAAATATATAATATCAAAAGTGAGGTAATAGTAGATGTAAAACAGCTAAACCTTATTATTCAGGTGGTTATAAAGATGATTCTGCTACTAGTCACGCTAATGTGCTGCCCTCTTACCAAGGTCTGAGGTTTGTTACTAAATTTATTAATGATGTGGACCTCATACACAGTATTATATGTAAGAATTGGCAAATTTTGACTACTGACGCTAAAACAGCTGAGTTAATAGTTTCCCCACCCAGGTTTGGTTATAAGAGATGCAGTTACCTAAAAGATTTGCTTTGTAATCAAGGTAATTTACAAGTTAGTTATGACAAGACACCCGGTACATTTCCTTGTCACAGGTCAAAGCTTGTAGTGCCATCTCGAAACCACAGGTTTTCAAACACCCTAGCTTTGATTTTATATTCAAACCAAAATGTTATGTAGATTGTCAGACATCACATGTGGTTTATTTATCAACCTATGACTCATATACTTGTTTTTATGTCGGAAAGACAGTACAGAAATTTAAAGAAAGGCAATTACATCATATGTATGACATTAAGATCATGAATATGAATAATGCACTAGCCAAGCATGTTAGTGAAAATCATGGTCACAAGTTTTCTTTTAAAGCTTTACATTGTTTAAAGGAAAATATCAGATGGGTGATTTGAATAACCAAGTAGAGCAGATAGAATTAAAATGGATATTTAAGTTACAAGCAGACAGACATCCAGGGACTAATGCTAGTATTTGTTTAAAACCTGCCCTGAGGGGGTGGGAATTGAACTGTTGATGCTGTTGGCTGACAGTCTGATTTGTTTTATGATTGGTGTACTCTGTTTTAAAAGCATGTTGTTCTGGTTTTATGAATGGCTCTGAAGAAGTGTATAATATGCAAAAGCACTTATCCGTTGGTTTGTTTTATTTGTGTTTTATTAAGTTTATGCTAACAGCAGTGGTAGCCTTGCTGTTTCTTTTTGTAATTTTTATGGTGCATCTCCAGCATTGGCTTTTGTGTGCTGATGGGGCATTTTATTAGTTATACAGCTGATTCTTATATCATCTGAAAACGTTTTGACAACCTGCAGTTGTGCTTTCATTTCCTCATCTGATGAGCTATACAGTTTTAAATCATCGACAAAGAGAAGATGAGAAGTCTTTACACTTTTTTGTTTTCTAGGAGCCAAATTATAGCAGTGGCCTAAGCTGTTAAGAAGATAGCTTAATGGGTCAAGGGCAAGGCAGAATAGCACTGGTGTCAAAGAGTCACGCTAGAATATCCCCCTTTGAAATTTTATCCCTGGGATAATAATCTGTCCTTTATCATGACTTAATTGCAAAGTGGTCTGCCACTGTTTCATGGTCACTGTAATGTAGTCAAACAGTGTAGGGTGTATCTTATACATTTTTAAGCACTCTTTTATCCATGAATGTGGGATACTTTCTAATGCTTTTTTATAGTCAATCCATGCCATATTTAAATTCTTCCCCTTTTTACAAGTTCTCCACTATGACTTTATTTAAAAACAAATGATCCTTTGTTCCATATGGCTTTCTTTTATTGTCCTTTTGTTCTACTGACATAATTGTGTTTTCTTCTAAATGACTATAAACTCTGTCAGCATCAATTCCTGTGCATAGTTTATACATCATTGGAATGCAAATTATTGGTCTATAATTTTTAGGGTAGCTTGCAGGTTCACTCTTAAGAAGGAGCATTGTTTTTTCCTGTTGTTAGCCAGGTTGGTGTCTGTTTGGGGTGTGCATATAAGTAGTTCTTACTCATGGCTAAATCTTCATGAAAAGATGTTAATGCTTTTAACCAAAAGTTATGTACTGCATTTGGGCCTGGGGTTTTCCAATTAGAGCCTTTTCTTAACTTTGTTTCAATCTCTCTGGTTGTTACTTCATCCCATTTCATATCCTGTACCTTTAAACTTCCTATTCTTTCTTTTATTTCTTCTATCCATTTATTATTTTTGTTATGTTCCACAGGGTCTTCATAGATACTTCTCCAAAATGTATCTATTTCCTCATTTTTTGGGAAGTCTTTCAATTCCTTTTACCTTGTTTCCCAATTCTCTATAAAACCTTTTTGGGTCCTCAACAAATTGCTTATTTTGTATTTTCCTTTATATTTATCTGTGTATCTTATAAGTTTTTCCACCTGTGTTGAAATTTTTAATTTGTTATTTGCATGCATGATAGATCCTGGTCTGTTCTTATACTGCACATTGCTTTTAGCACTTCTGTCTTTCTTAGTATTTTTGTTCATCTATTCCCTCTTCTGTAATCTTCTAACAGTGACACTTCTTGTCTTAATTGCTTTATAGTTTTCTGTATTTGATACTTCCATGATGGTATTCGATTTCTCCCCTTCCTTTCCCTCACTACCCTGTGATGTTATTCATGTTTCACTGTTGCAGTCATTACATTTGGGTAATCTGCTGGCAGGTTGCCCTCAATCGGCCGGATTAACAAAGTCTTGGGTCCTGCGTCAGTTGCTGTCCCTTCTTCCATGATGTCAGGTCGTCAGGGGTATAAAACATGCAGCCGATGCCATTACATCAGTCTTTCTTGCCACGCGGTGCCCGAAGCAGAAGCAGTTCGCAAGTGCCAGTCGGCCGACTCCTGAAATTTTCATTTTTGAGTTTCAAAACCAAAGTCTTCTACTAAAAGGCTAAGTACCCCATTGGGGAACTTTTTCTTGCTCTTTACCAATGTCAGTAAAAGTTAATAATTGCATTACTTGTAGGAAGCAAATACTTCATAAGGATTTTCATTTGTACTGTATTCCTTGCCTAGGCCCTGATCACAACATGCCTTGCTGTCAGTTTTGTGCTAAATTTAATCAACGCACTATTAAACTTTGGTATATTTTTGCTTCTAAATATTTTGGCTCAAGTTTCAATTATCCAGATATGTCATCGGTCAGCATTCCGACTTCTGGAGTACCTAAAAAATGCAAAGAAAAAGACAGAGACAGGCTGTCGAAGTCCAAAACTGATGTCAACGCTTCTCCTAAGCCAGTCGCCGGTTCGCCGGTACTCAGTGAGGTACTTTCGCACCCCTTGATACCCGCTAATTCTGATTCACAGGCCTCTACTGAGACCCATTCGGAGTCCGGTATGCCACGAGATGCTTCAGTTATGGAACCCGTGGATGTCTCTACCTTAGATGGGTCTGGAGCTGCTATGCAGGCACCAGCTTCTGAGGGTGTTTTCAGGCCTACGGATTTATATATTAGACCGACGCACTCTTCAAAACTAAGGCCAAAATCAAAATCTATGTCAAAAAAAACGATGCCTGGGCCACATGTGCAGGCCCCTATGCCTAAAAAACAAATGATCAAGATTGCTGAAGATTTAATTACTCTGATCAGGGGTAGCCAACCCCCTCCTTCTAAGAGGCCTAGGCAAAACATTGATTATGAATCCGCTGACCAAGATTCATTTTCTTCTGATTCTAATGAACAGGATTTGTCTTTACCTACTTATGAGGACTCTGATGCAGAAGATTCCATTCCTTCTGCTACTCCCCCCGAGGATTTTTCTTTTGGGGAAACTTTACATACCATACGGGAACATTTCCACTGGGAAAGTCAGGATTTCTCAGAATTTAAAAAGAGGCTTAGGGATTTCCTCCTTCTTCCTCAGCATAGGCCTTTGGCTATACCTCCTGTTCTAGACATTGTTGATGATGTTTTCTCAGAATCTAGTATGACTCCTAATTCTCTGCCTCCGGCTCCTTGTAAGCCAGACAGATATTACAGGGTTCCTGACTTCCACAAATTAATTTTCAAAAATCCTATTGCTGATCCTGAAACCATTTCTCAGGGTCCCAAGGGTATTAAGGCCTCTACTGCTAAAAACCCTACCCCTTCAGATAGAGACTTCAGGGCACTGGATAGATGGGGTCAGAAGGTTTACACTTCTGCAACCTTGGCAATCAGAGCTTTAAACTGTCAATTTCATATGCTTAATTATACCATGACCCCCCATTAATATTCCAAAACGTGCACGCTGATTGGCCAGCGTGCACGTTGTAAATCGACTTATACTAATGGGAAAAGGTCCGGTCGCCCGGACTTTTTCCATTAGTATAAGTCTTTTAAAACACTGTCTCGCTAGGTTAAAGGAGTTTAACATAGCGACACAGGTTTAAAAAAAGCAACGGAGATCTCCATTGCTTTTTTTAAAGCTGTCTCGCTATGTTAAACTCCTTTAACATAGCGACACAGTTATGTAAAAGCAACGGAGATCTTGCTTTCTCCATTGCTTTTTAAACCTGTCTGCTATGTTAAATGGGTTAAACATAGCGAGACAGCTTTAAAATAAGCAACGGAGATCTCAGTTGCTTATTTTAAAGCTGTCTCGCTATGTTAAACCCATTTAACATAACGAGACAGGTTTAAAAAAAAAAGCAATGGAGAAAGCAAGATCTCCGTTGCTTTTTGCTATTTTGCTATGTTAAATGGGTTTAACAAAGCGAGACAGCTTTAAAATAATCAACGGACATCTCCGCATAGCCAAAACAGTAAAAGCAGCAGAGATCTTGCTTTCTCCGTTGCTTTTGGCCAATACTAATGTACTGGCGCGGCAGGCGCAGATTATCAGAACAGAACCACATACCAGGAGAGGGCGGAAAGGTGGCAGGAGAGGAATATATTTATTTATTATTTTAAGAAAGTAATTATAAATAATTTCTTAAATAAATAATAGCAATAATAGCAATAATTTCCACTGGGTGGGTAATGTTTATTCCCGTTTTTGTCTTCGGGCTTCGCCCTCAGGACCAAACCATGCCAACCATGGGTAAATCCCGCATTACCCACACCCAGGCGTGAGTTATTGCTATAATATCAACAGCATATCATGGGACTGCTTAAACAGAAAATTATGTTAATTTCTGACTGTGTGGAAAACAAAGATTTACAGGATTTTTTGCATTCAGCTGAACAAGTTGGAAAACATACTTTGCAATGTGGTTTTGATTCTTTGGAGGCCTCCTGCAGGGCTGCTGTAACTGGATCTGTGCTAAGAAAGCATGCTTGGCTCAAAGAGCAAAATCTGCCTGATCATGTTAAAGCAAAATTGTTGGATGCTCCTTTGCAACAGGATCGTCTCTTTGGTAATAAGGCTGAAGAAGCTTTAAAAAAGATGGAAGATAAAGCTAAATGTATGCACACTGTGAAAGATTTCTTACAGGTGCAACATCCCAGATTTAGTAGGCACTGGCCTACTAAGAACTGGTCCTTTCCAGTCCCTTCCAGAGCCACTCAAACCAAACCCAGACATTCCAAAGGCTCGAGGTTTCAATCACAAGGGACTTTCAGAACAAAACAATGGGGTGCCTCCTCTTCCAAATCTGGAAACAAGACACCTCCCTATGGTAAGCAGTCTCAATGACTTTCCTTTACACTTACCAAGCACTTATCTTTTAGCCGCCCCTTTGGGGGGAAAACTGTCTCTTCATGCAAAAAACTGGCAACTTATAACCCAGGACAAATGGGTTTTAAACATAGTATCCCAAGGATACAGATTTCATTTCCACACGTTGCCAATTCCAAACGGATGGCCAGACCTGCCCCCAAATCAGTGGGCAGAGGCCCAGAAACAAGTACTTTCCCTCATGAGCATGGGGGCTATTCAACCAGTTCCAGAAGAAAAAGGGACAAGGTTTCTATTCAAGACTTTTCCTGGTTCCCAGAAAAGACAAATCATGGCATCCAATACTGGACTTATCTATACTAAACACTTTTCTGGACATTCCGAAATTCAAGATGCTGACTCTTCACCAGTTACTTCCTATGCTAGGCAAAGATGCCTGGTAGGCAACTAGATTTAAAAGAGGCTTACCTGCATATCCCAGTCAGGAAATCTTGCAGAAGATACCTCCGCTTCAAAGCAGGCTACCTGCATTACCAGTTCTCCGGACTGCCCTTTGGCTTATCTACTGTGCCCAAGGTCTTTACAAAGTGCCTGGCTCCAGTAATTGCATTTTGCAGACAAATACATATTCAAATATATCCCTACCTGGATGACTGTCTAATTCAGGGAAAAAAAAGGACACTCTTCTAAACCATCTGGCATTTGTAAAAAGGGTTCTAACTTGTCTAGGGTACACCATAAATGAAAAGAAATCTCAACTGGTCTTCTTCTTCTTTTGGCTGCTCCCATTAGGGGTCACCACAGCAGATCAACTGTTTCCATTTCTTCCTGTCCTCTGCATCTTGCTCTGTCACACCAACCACCTGCATGTCCTCTCTCACCACATCCATAAACTGTATCTTAGGCTTTCCTCTTTTCCTGTTACCTTGCAGCTTCATCCTTAGCATCTTTGTCCCAATATACTCTGCATCCCTCCTCAGCACATGTCCAAACCAACATAATCTTGACTCTCTAGCTTTCTCTCCAAACCTTCCAACCTGGGCTGACCCTCTAATATACTTATTCCTAATCATGTCCATCCTCATCACACCCAGTGCAAATCTTAACATCTTCAACTCTGCCACGTCAAGCTCTGACTCCTGCCTTTTTGTCAGTGCCACTGTCTCCAACCCATATAACATAACTGGTCTCACTACCCACTTGTAGACCTTCCCTTTCACTCTTACTGGTACTCGTCTGTCAGAAATCACTCCTGACACCCTTCTCCACCCACTCCATCCTGCTTGTACTCTCCTCTTCACCTCTCTTCCACACTCACCATTACTCTGAACTGTTGATCCCAAGTATTTAAACTCATCCACCTTTGCCACCTCTACTCCCTGCATCCTCACCATTCCTCTATCCTCCCTCTCATTTACACACATATATTCTGTTTTAGTCCTGCTGACCTTCATTTCTCTTCTCTCTAGAGCATATCTCCACCTCTCCAGGGTCTCCTCCACATGTTCCCTACTCTCACTACAAGAAATCTCAACTGGTACCCTCTCAAAAAATAGCATTCATGGGTGCAAGCTTGAATACAACTGTCCAGATGGCTTTCCTTATGCCAGAAAAACAAATTCAATTGGTGACTTACTTCAAACAGGTGGCCACAAAAACCCTGCTATCTGCAAGGCAAATACTGCAAGCCTTGGGGTTCATGGCCTCTTGCATTCTTCTAATTCCATATGCAAGACTGCATATGAGGAAACTTCAGTGGTACGTAAAAAGTCTGTGGAGCCAGCATTGACACAGTCTGGAGACAATGATTCCTATCATACCTTGCCTGCAACTAGAGTTCCTATGGTGGGCAGAGGCCTGCCACCAAAACAAGGGACTGCCATTACGGTAAGTGTACACAACTGTACTTTCTTGTGGTAGAACTTTCTCAGTTATTACTTTAGCAGCACAGTAACAGATCCTGTTTACTTCTGTTGTATCGCATGGATCTCTATGGACAGTCCTAATTACTGCATTCATTTGTTTTATCAGACTTCTGACTTCTTTGGTTTTATTGAACTTCTGCAGTCTATTTCTCTCTTTGAGCTTAGTATATCTATCCATGTCTGTTAAATCAAGCAACTTTTCCCTTAGCTAATTTTCTTCCAAACTGAGGGCACATCCCTTGATGTTCTTCATGTTTCACTGTTGCAGTCATCACATTTGGGTTATCTTGCCAGGGGTAGCCCTCAGTTGGCCCGAACACTAGAGGCTTAGTATTTCTGCGTTGGTTGCTATCACTCCAGGACTGACGTCAGGTCATCAGTGGTATAAAATCAGGCAGCCAACGCCATTACATCTGTCTTTCTTGCCAAGGAGCCCAAAGCAGAAGCAGTTAGCATGAGTGCTGGTCAGCCGCTACCAGAGTTTTCATTTCTGAATTGAAGTTGAAGTCTTCTAAAGCTAAGTACCCCATTGGGGATCCTTTTTTCTTGCTCTAACCGATGTCAGAAAAAGTTAACAATTGTCTCACCTGTGGAAAGCAAATACCACACCGAGACTTCCATTCTTACTGTGTCGCCTGTTTAGGTCCAGACCACGACGTCCCCCACTGTCGCTTTTGTGCTTTGTTCAATGCCAGACCTATATGTCGTTGGGGCCTTATTGTAGCTAGATATTTTCACGGATAAAGACAGAGACAGACCACACAGGTCCAAATCTGCTGACAACGCTTCCACTAAGCTAGCTGTGAGTTCTCCGGTCCTCAGTGAGGCGCTTTTGCAACCTCTGATGTCCGCTTCTATGGATTCGCAGGCTGCTACCAAGACCCTTTCGGCGTCCGGTGTGCTGCAAGACTCTTCTTCGACTAAGGATCCTGCGGATGTCTCTACCTTGGATGTGTCCAGAACCACTGAGCAGGCACCGGCTTCTGAAGAAGTACTTCACACTATCGATACTCAACACAGACCAATGACGTCTTTCGCATCTTCAGTTCTTTCTAAAACTACCGAGTTTCTAAAACCGACATCCCAAGCTCAGCCACCTGCTTCCTTGCCTCAATCTCAAATGCTTAAAATGGTGGAAGACCTTATTTTTCAAAAAAAAAAAGAGACTTGTCCCCAGTAGTTTTATCTGAACAGGAGTCCAATGACTCTGATGCATCTGAATATGAAGACATGCAACCCCTCTCTGCTTATAAGGATTCTGATGCAGAGGAATCCATTCCTTCTGCCTCTCCACCTGAGGATTTTTCATTTGGGGAAACCCTTCATACTTTAAGGAAGCATTTCCAATGGGAATGTCAAGACTATCCTCAGTCAAAAAAGAGACTCAGGGAATTCTTAGATTTACCACAGCACAGACCGTTGGCCATTCCTCCTGTCCTGGATGTTGTGGATGATGTTTTTATGGAATCCAGTTTGACTCCTGACACCTTTCCTCCTGCTCCCAGGAAACCTGACAGGTATTACAGAGTCCCTGACTCTCGCAAATTTCTTTTCAAAAATCCTACTGCTGACCCAGGGGTCATCTCTCAAAGACCTAAAGGAATTAAAGAACTTCAGCTAAGAATCCCACCACCTCAGATAAGGATTTCCAAGCTTTAGACAGCTAGGGTAAAAAAGTATACACCTCTGCTATTCTTGGTATTAGAGCATTAAATTGGCAGTTACACATGCTGAAATATCAGCAGCATACCATGGAACTCCTCAAACAAAAAATATCTTCCTTTCCTGCTTGTGCAGAAAATAAAGAATTACAAGAGCTAATGCATTCTGCAAGTCAAGTAACTAAGCATACCTTGCAATGTGGCTTTGACGCCCTAGAAGTATCTTGCAGGGCAGCAGTCACTGGTTCTGTCCTTAGAAGACATGCTTGGCTTAAGAAACAGACCTTACCAGACCATGTCAAATCAAAATTATTGGACACACCATTGAGCAAACACAACTTATTTGGCACCAAAGCAGAAGAGGTCTTAGAAAAATGGAAGAAAAAGCTAAATCTATGAAGACAGTTAAAGACTTCTTACAGGTCCAGCCTCCAAGGTTCAGTAGGCATTGGCCCTCTAAGCATTGGTTCTTTCCTGCCCCCCTCCAGGTCAGCTCAAACCAGAACCAGGGGAAGCAGACCCCCCCCCCAGACAGCAGCCCCAGGGAATGCAGAGATCTAAGCAATGGAGTCCCTCCTCTTCAAAAACAGGGAGTGCCAAGCTACCCCCTTATGGTAAGAACTTTAGACCTCCACCCCTTACCTCTGCCCACCTGCTTGTGCCCCTAGGAGGAAAACTCTCCCTCCACGCAAGCAACTAGGCCACTATTACCAATGACCGATGGGTCCTCAACATAGTGTCCCAGGGATACAAATTTTATTACCACTCTCCGCCACCCCCAAAAGGGTTCCCAGATATTTCTCCAAACCAGTGGGCAGAGGCCAAAAAGCAAGTCCATTCCCTGCTCCCCATGAAGGCAATAAAGTATGTTCCTGCAGAACAGATAGGCCAAGGTTTCTACTCCAGACTCTTCCTGGTACCCAGAAAAGAGGGCACCTGGTACCCCATCCTCGATCTATCCATTCTAAACACCTTTCTGGTGATACCAAAATTCAAAATGCTCACCCTCCAGCAGCTTCTACCAATGCTTTCAAGGATGCTTGGTTAGCCACCCTAGACCTAAAAGAGGCCTACCTACACATCCCAATGAGGGAATCATGCAGGAAATGCCTATGTTTCAGGGCAGGATCTATGCACTTCCAGTTCTCTGTGCTTCCCTTTGGCTTATCCAGTGCTCTGAGTGTTCACAAAATGCCTGGCTGCTGCCATTGCTTTTTTCAGACAAAGAAATATTCAAATTTACCCAAACTTAGACGATCACCTGATACAGGCAGACAGTCAGGAAAAGCTGTTACAGTACCTGACTTTTGTATAGGACCTACTGACCTCCCTGGGGTATACTGTCAATGAAAAGAAATCAAAACTAGTTCCCCAAAAAAATTGTATTCCTGAGAGCAAGCCTGGACACAGCCTCCCAGATGGCATTCCTTACTCCAGAAAAACAAGCCTACCTGACAGGCTACTTCTCTCAACTAGCCACCAGAACCCAGTTATCTGCAAAGAAAATCCTGCAAGCTCTGGGGTTCATGGCCCCCTGCATACTACTCATTCCATATGCCAGACTGCATATGAGGAAATTACAGTGGTACCTAAAAAGCCTTTGGTGTCAACACTCTCAAGACCTAGAAACTCTCATACCAATAATACCTTGTCTAAGGAAAGATTTTCTTTGGTGGGCAGCAGCTTGCAACCAAAACAAGGGACTTCCCTTCTCACAACCCCACACCACCCAGACCCTCACTACAGATGCATCAGACTATGCCTGGGGAGCACACCTGGACGGCAGATGTATTCAAGGCCATTGGAGCCCAAGTCAAATACATCTGCACATCAACCAAAAAGAGATGTTAGCTGTTCAGCACGCCCTGACAGCCTTCAGACCCATACTCTCCCCTGGGCCTCTACTGATCAAAACAGACAACACCACAGTGATGTGGTATATCAACAAGCAGGGAGGGACTTACTCGTATCCTCTCTGCATGCTTGCCATGACCCTTTGGCACATGACCTCTGCCATGCAACTACACCTGCTAGCACAATTCCTGCCAGGTTCTCTAAACTTTCTGGCAGACAACCTAAGCAGAAACTTGCTAGACCCACACAAGTGGCAGCTAGACCACAGAACCTTCACCCTTGTAACCCAGAAATGGAGCACCCCGAAGGTCGGCCTCTTTGCCTCCCACTCCAGTCATCAACTCAGAAAATTCTGCACCAGGGAACCTCACAGCAAGGCCTGGAAAGTGGATCTTTTATCCTTCCAGTGGGTAAACCTCTCAGTCTATGCATTTCCCACTGTACTACTCATTTCAAGGGTACTGCTCAAAATAAGGGAGGAAAAACCGATGGCAATCCTGATTGCCCCAGACTAGCCACGCCAGCACTGGTAACCATTGCTGCGCAGCCTTTCACCCCTGCCATCATGGCACCTACCTCAGATCCCAACACTCCTGACCCAGGGGAATGGAGAAATTATGCATCCCCAATTGCAGACTCTAAACCTGGCAGCCTGTCTTATTCCCTGACCACCCCTCAAGCTGCCAGCCTAAGCAAACAAGTCCTAGATGTTGTACGTAAGGCCAGATGCCCCAGCACTAGGAAATCCTATGCTGACCAGTGCAAAAGGTTTTGCACCTGGATCCAGGCTAAGGGAGTCAGAATGGCACTGCCCTCCCTACCTCTCATCCTGGATTACCTGACAGACCTACTACACAGGGGTCTAGCCTTCTCTTCCATTAAAATTCATGCCTCTGCCATCTCTGATCATTACAGCACAGCGCCTCCTCTCTTCTCACACCCTCTCATCAAACAGTTCCTAAGATGGGATAACAACTTTAGGCCACCCAGACGTGCTCCTACCCCAGCTTAGGATCTTAACTTTGTGTTGGAAAAGCTCACCATACCTCCCTTTGAACCTGCAGCGTCAACAGAGTTAAAATTTCTCTCTTGGAAAACAGCCTTGCTTCTGGCCATCACTTCAGCTAGAAGAGTATCAGAGCTACAAGCACTCATGGCTGTAGAGCCCTTCATCATTTTCCATGCTGACAGAGTCTCACTCAGAACTAACCCATCTTTCATGCCTAAAGTGGTGTCCAGTGTGGCTCTCAACCAATCCATACAATTGCCCACCTTTTTCCCTAACCCACAAAACAAGAGGGAAAACAAGAGGGAAAGGATTCTGCACTCTCTAGATGTGCACAGAAAGCTCAGATTCTATCTGAACAGGACAAAAATCTTTCAGAAAAAATGATCAATTGCTAGTCAGTTTGCAGCAGGAGCAGAGGGCAAGGCCATATCCAAACAAGCAGTCTCCAAATGGATAGCACACTGCATCCATATCTGCTACAGACAGCATGGGAAACCACCCCCAACAGGGGTCAGGACACATTCTGCCAGAGCAACCTCCACCACTGCAGCCTTTCTCAGAGAGGTCCCCACCAAGGACATCCTGGTGGCTGCAACATGGATATCTGTTCATACCTTCACCAAGCATTACCACCTGCCTATCTTCTCCAAATCCAGGGCAGGCTTTGCCCTGCAGTTTTGCAGGGCATCCTAGCCAGCCCACAGTCTTCTTGACTGCCTCCACCCTTTTCTTCAGCTTCGGGAATCAACCCAAATGTGATGACGGCAACAGTGAAACACAAAGAACATAGTACAGTTGTGTACACTTACCATAAATGTAGATGCTTGAGTGTATTCACTGTTGCAGTCCTAGTTTCCTTCCCTCCATCCCCCTTGTCTCTCTCTCTCTCACTCTTCCTATCTCCTTACAGGGATTTTTTTAGTATTTACTTTCTACTGGTGGTGTTCTTCCACCATAACCTAGCTCCCTATTTGGAGGGCTCCTGACAGTTAGGGCAAGAAAATCTAATGTTATGGCGTCGGCTACCTGATTTTATACCACTGACGACCTGATATCAGTCCTGGAGTGACAGCAACTGACACAGAAATACTAAGCCTCTGGTATTCCAGCCGACTGAGGGCTATCCCTGGCAGGATAACCCAAATGTGATGACTGCAACAGTGAATACACTCAAACATCTACATTTATGGTAAGTGTACACAACTGTACTTTTTCCATTTCCTGCGGGCATTCTATAGAAACTTATATAGCATCTTCCTGCGCACCTTCTCTTCAATTTCATCCTCTGCCATCTGTTGCTCTGTCATATGGGAACTCACTGGTCTATCACTCCTAAACATTGAATGCATCAGAGTTTCCTGTGGAAGGCTCCAAAACATCTTGATGTGGCACCTGACCAATTGCTTCCTGTTCCACTGGTTTCCCCTTAATTTGGATATCCATTGCTCTATCCTGATGTTCATCGTGCATACAGCTGCAGTCATAACAGATGGGTTCTCCTGCCGTCAGGCAGGTCCTCAGTCGGCCAAATTCCAAAGTCTAGGTCCGGCGTCGGTTGTCGTCACTTCTTCCCTGACGTCAGTGCGCCAGGGGTATAAAAGAACCAGCCGACGCCATTTTCTTCAGTCTTTCTTGCCGCGCGGTGCCCGAAGCAGAAGCAGTTCACAAGTGCCGGTCGGCCAGCTCCTGAAATTATGAAAATTTTGCAACCGAAGTCTTCTTTAAAGCTAAGTACCCCGTTGGGGAAACTTTTCTTGCCTCAGACCGATGTCAGACAAAGTTAATAATTGTATTTCTTGTGGGAAGCAAATACCGCATAAGGATTTTCATTCCCTCTGCATTCCTTGCTTAGCCCCAGACCACGATGTCTCGGTCTGTCGTTTTTGTGCTACATTCAACAAACGCACCATTAAGTGTCGGGCGGAGTTCGCCCAGCACTATTTTGGCAAAAAATTTAACTATATTATGTCGTCGGATACTCTGACTCCAGTTTTGTCTAAAAAACGCAAAGATAAGGACAGACACACGAGGTTCGCGGCCTCTACTGACACCACGCCAAAGCTGACTACAGGTGGTCCGGTTCTCAGCGAGGCACCTACGCAGCCCCTGCCTACCGACGACACTTCATTGGCGGCGTCTTTTGTGCCCGAGGTCGCACGCTCCTCGGCCCACACTCCGACTACAGATACCGAAGCCACTCTTGGTGGTGAATCTCAAAATGTAGACAGGTCTGCCTCCTCTCAAGGTGTCTTCAGACCTTCCTCTTCTTTTTCTATCAAGGCTTTCACTAAGTCTAAAGCAGCCATGCATTCTAAGAGACAAGCTCCACAGGGCCCTTCTCCAGGCCCCATGCCTAAAAAACAGATGCTTAAAATGGCTGAGGATTTGATTTCTCTTATCGGGGGTTCTCAACCCCCCCCGTACAAAAGGCCCAGAGTGGAGGAAGAATCCCCCTCCTCTGACCAGGCTTCCATTATTTCAGAGCACTCTGATGAACAGGAACATTCTTACTCCCCTTTTGAAGATTCTGATGCTGAGGAGTCCATTCCCTCTGTCTCCCCCACAGAGGATTACTCATCTGGGGAAATCTTGCATACCTTAAGGGAACACTTCCACTGGGAAGGCCAAGAGTACTCAGATTCCAAGAAAAGGCTTAGGGATTTTATGTTGCTACCTCAGCACAGGCCTCTGCCTATACCTCCTGTCTTAGACATACTAGATGATGTGTACTCGGAGGCCTGCCTTAACCCGGATTCTTTACCTCCAGCCCCAGTCAAGCCTGACAGGTACTACCAGGTTCCTGACTCACACCAATTTTTATACAAAAGCCATGCGACTGACCCAGAAACTATCTCACAGGGCCCCAAGGGAACTAAGGCCTCCACTGCTAAAAACCCATTATCTTCCGAGAGAGATTCCAGATCCTTAGAAAGGTGGGGAAAAAGGTATACACCTCGGCCACCTTAACCATGAGGGCATTAAACTGCCAGTTCCATATGCTAAAGTACCAACAGTTTCTGTTATCACAGCTGAGAAGCAAAATGTCACAACCTGAACAACCAGACTTGAAGGAGTTGCAGGATTTGATGCATAGTGCAGAACAAGTGGGTAAACATACCTTGCAACGTGGTTTTGATGCTCTAGAGGCCTCATGTAGAGATGCTGTTACAGGATCAGTCATACGTAGACATGCCTGGCTCAAGGAGCAAACCTTACCAGATCATGTCAAAGCTAAATTACTAGATGCCCCTCTTCAAAAGGATGTATTATTTGGTGTTAAAGCTGAGGAGGTATTAAAGAAAATGGAGGAAAAGGCTAAATCAATGCAAACAGTGAAAGATTTTCTACAGGTACAACCTCCACGTTTCAGTAGAAATTGGCCTTCCAAAAATTGGTCCTTTCCAGCCACAGACAGACCCCAAAGAGGTAGATACAGGCGCCCGAGGGGTAGAGGGCAATCTCAAGGATCGTTTAGGGGCAGACAATGGCAAGCTCCTACACAAAGAGGTGGTGAGGATAGTTCGCAGCCATTCAGAAAGCAAGCCCAATGACTTCCCCCTTTGCATGCCTTGGCACATTTTGCTCAAATGGCAGCACCCTTAGGCAGAAAACTGGCATTATTTTCAAAAAATTGGCATATTGTCACAAAAGACAAATGGATCCTGGACATTATAAACAGAGGCTACAGATTCCACTTTCACACCCTTCCAAAAATGAGAGGCATGCCAAACCTGCCACACAATCAAAGGGCAGAGGCACAAAGACAAATTTCAGATCTCACGGACATGAAAGCTATTCAAGAGGTACCTATGCACGAACAAGGTCAAGGTTTTTATTCCAGACTATTCCTGGTACCAAGGAAGGGAAAAGATTGGAGACCTATTTTGGACCTATCCATCCTAAACACATTTTTACTCGTACCAAAATTCAAGATGCTCACATTACAGCAGCTTCTTCCCATGCTGGGCAAGGAGTCTTGGCTGGTAACATTGGACCTCAAGGAGGCATACCTGCATGTCCCAATCAGACAAAATTGCAGAAGATACCTCAGATTTCTTGCAGGTTCAACCCATTATCAATTCTCTGCATTGCCCTTTGGCTTATCTACTGCGCCCAGAGTATTCACAAAATGCCTGGCATCAGTAATTGCCTACTGCAGACTTCAAGGGATACAAATATACCCATATTTGGATGACTGCCTGATCCAAGCGGACAACAAGCACATACTTCTGAAACATCTGGCTTTTGTAATAATGTTGTTGAATTCTCTGGGATACACAGTCAACAAAAAGAAATCAAGGCTAATACCCTCTCAGAAAATAATTTTCCTGGGTGCCAACTTGGACACAAACACCCAGATGGCCTACCTCACGCCAGAGAAGCAGGGCAACTAACTCAATACTTCAGAAAACTAGCAAATTTCACCAGGCTGACTGCAAGGAAAATCCTGCAGGCTCTGGGATTCATGGCATCTTGCATCCTACTAATCCCATGTGCAAAGCTGCATATGAGGAAACTTCAATGGTACCTGAAAAACCTATGGTCTCAACACAGCCACAGTTTGGAAACAATAATACCACTAATTCCATGTCTTCAAAAGGAATTTCTGTGGTGGGCTCAAGCATGCCAAACAAACACAGGTCTCCCATTCTGCAAGCCTCAAGCAAATCAAGTCATCACAACAGACGCCTCAGACTACGCCTGGGGGGTGCACATGACAGATCGGTGCATTCAGGGCAAATGGTCCCAAAAAGAAAAGCACCTACACATCAATCAAAAGGAAATGCTAGCAGTAATAAATGCTATTATAGCTTTCAAAGACCTTCTGCATCCAGGTCAACTATTGATAAGGACAGACAACACCACGGTAATGTGGTACATAAACAAACAGGGAGGAACCCATTCATACCCCCTATGCAGACTGGCCATGTCACTTTGGAACATGGCCCTGGAATTACAAATCGAACTTCAAGCACAGTACTTGCCAGGCAAGGAAAACACACTGGCAGACAACCTAAGCAGAAATATGACAGATCCACATGAATGGAAGTTGCATCCTCAAGTTTTTACAGAGATAATTCAAGCATGGGGAAGGCCAGACATAGATCTCTTTGCTTCCCACAAAAATCACCAATTGACAAAATTCTGTTCAAGGACTTTCCATCCACAGGCCTGGAGAGTGGACGCTCTCTCTTTCAGTTGGACAACAATGACAGTTTATGCCTTTCCACCTCTTCCTCTGCTGCCCAAAGTTCTATTAAAAACCAGAGCAGACAGACCAAAGATGATTCTCATTGCTCCAGACTGGCCAAGACAGCACTGGTACCCACTCCTGAGGAGCCTGACGCATTCCCCTCCATGGACCCTACCTCTAATGCCTCTTCTTCTAACTCAGCACAGCTTCAAAACTCTTCACAGTCAGCTGAAAATACTCAATCTGGCCACATGGAAGATTCCTTAACATCACAACAGACCCTACTCTCCAAGGAGGTGCAGGATGTAATTTTGGAGGCCAGAAGGCCTTCTACTAGAAAAGCTTACTCCGCAAAATGGAAACGGTTTTGTGCCTGGAATGAGAAAAAGGGCCAGAATCCTGGAAAACTGAATTTACCTCAAATATTACAGTATCTAGCTGAGCTGCTAAGCAGTGGACTTTCATTCTCCTCCATCAAAATCCATGCCTCAGCCATTTCTGCAGAATACAACACTGATCCACCTTTATTCTCTCACCCCCTCTTAAGACAGTTCCTCAGAGGGGCAAAAAATATAAAACCCCCAAGGAAACAACCAATACCTGCTTGGGATCTCAATTTCTTTCTAGAAAAGCTGACCTTGCCTCCTTTTGAGCCAGCTGCCTCAACAGATTTGCAATATTTGTCCTGGAAAACAGCTTTCCTTCTGGCTATCACCTCAGCTCGTAGGGTATCAGAACTACAAGCCCTCATGGCTGTGCAGCCTTTTATCATCTTCCATCAGGACAGAGTTTCCTTACGAACCAACCCATCCTTTATGCCAAAGGTGGTATCCAGGGTAGCTTTGAATCAGGCTATACACTTACCTACCTTTTACCCTAATCCTCAAAACAAAGGGGAGAGACTACTACATTTCTTGGACATCCACAGACAGCTGCATTATTATTTGGACAGAACAAAGCCTTTCAGAAAATCAGAACAGCTCTTTGTGTCCTATGCTATAGGAGCTCAAGGGAAGCCAATTTCCAAACAGACGATCTCAAAATGGATAGCCCACTGCATACGCTTTTGTTACTCTTTTCATGGTAAAACTGTACCTGTAGGCATCAGAACTCACTCCACAAGGGCCACAGCTACCTCTGCAGCTTTCCTCAGAGGAGTTCCTACCAAAGATATTTTGGAAGAAGCCACTTGGAGTTCTGTGCATACCTTCTCCAAGCACTACCACCTACCATTATACTCCAAAACTAGAGCAGGCTTTGCCACTGCAGTCTTGCAGGGCATTCTGGCTCCTCCTAGTTCCACCTAGTGCCTACCACCCCTTTCTTAGCTTTGGGATTCTACCCATCTGTTATGACTGCAGCTGTATGCACGATGAACATAGTACAGTTTTGTACCTACCATAAATGTAGATGTTCGAGTGCTAATACAGCTGCAGTCCAGGTTTC
The DNA here is from genome assembly GCF_019279795.1 of Protopterus annectens. NCBI lineage: Eukaryota > Metazoa > Chordata > Ceratodontiformes > Protopteridae > Protopterus > Protopterus annectens. The sequence goes on from NC_056739.1 coordinate 1,155,176,936, forward strand.
CCTCCCTCCTTCCCCTCTTGGGACAGGCCTATTGGCTAACACCTCCTCATACAACCTGATTGGGGTATTCTTTTATGGTGTATTTGCTTGCAACTACTGTATTTTGATTATATTGCATTGCTTTATTACACAAATTTATGTATTGCCTTCCTTCTGGGGGCACCTGACATCTGGGGCAAGAAAAACTGAAGAAAATGGCGTCGGCTGGTTCTTTTATACCCCTGGTGCACTGACGTCAGGGAAGAAGCAACGACAACCGACGCCGGACCTAGACTTTGGAATTCGGCCGACCGAGGACCCCCCTGACGGCAGGAGAACCCATCTGTTATGACTGCAGCTGTATTAGCATTCGAACATCTACATTTATGGTAGGTACAAAACTGTACTTTGTGGTGCTTTCTGCATTCGATTTTCTACACTGAATCCTTCACTTTGCAGGTACTCCATAACCTCAGTTTCTATTTCTTTTTTTCCATTACTAATCTCCTTTTCTACTTTTCCTCTTTGTCTTCTTATTTTTGTGTTGTAAAGTTTTCCATGTTCGGATTCCTTTGCCTGTATTTCTCTTAAAATATCTTTGGTGCTATTCTTTTGTATTAGTTAGTTTTGCTTTCTCCTTTGCATAAATATTACACCATATTAAATCTCTTTTCCTTTCCCATGTCCATATTTCTTCTTCAGATGTCTCCTGATCTTCCTGTTTCTCCTTACTTTGGGGACTCACTTCATCATGCTGTGATGTAACCTGTGTTAGGCCTTCTACACCAAATCCTTCACTTCGGAGACACTCCATAACTTCAACTTTATTAATCTTCTTTTCTACATTCCCTCTTTATGATATTATTTTTTTTATTGTGAAATTTTTCATATCCGGATGCCTTTGCCTCTATTTCTCTTTGAATGTCTTTGGGACTGCCTTCTTTATATTGATTAATTTGGCTTTCTCCTTTGCATGAATATTGCACAATATCACATCTCTCTTTCTTTCCCATGTCCATATGTCTTTTTTATACTTTTCAAAAATATCTAAGTTTTGTTGTTTATAGTTTCATACTTCCTTAGATGCTTCTTTTTCCAAACAGATCAAAGTTTCTTGATCTATATACTGTTTTTCACAAATCTGTTTTATTAATTGTTTTGTATATTTTATGCCTGGAAATTCTGGGTTTTTTGCATAATAGTAACTATACATAATTTCTTTCTTATCCTCAGTAGTCCACTGTATCATCTTTATGGCTCTTCTTTGGCCTATCAATTTATGTGATTTCTGTGGACTGCTACTTCCTTCTACAACAGGGGGGCCATCTTCCCCCTGGGACTTCCCTGGTCCCATTGTAGGAATGTTTCCATATTTTGAGGATTCTCCACTGTCATTTTTTTCCAGTCCTAGCCCCAGTGCACCTACCAGGATTGGGCACTGTTTTATCCTGGGTCTCGTGTATCCAGCTGTCTCTTTTACTTTTTGTCCATGATATATACTGTATAAATACAGTCGATATATCAGTGTTGCCTTGGCGAGATTTTGTGAAAACAGGGTCCACCTCGCAAAGGTACTCACCAAGACTTGAGGATGAATTCAGTTTCAGCACTTCTACTCTGCTTGCTGACTTTTCACCTCTCCATTCGGACACCTTTTTCATCTCTCCATTCAGACAATGGGATGTCTTGCATGCTGTTTAAAATGTTATTTAGATTTCAGATAACTGATAGCCTATATATATATATATATATATATATATATATAAGTATATATATATATATATATATATATATATATATATATATATATATATATATATATATATATATATATATATGGATCTAGGACATATACACAAATAATCAAATCACCGAACGTGAATCTCACGCGCACAGAACACCGAAAACGGAAACAAATGAAAACACAGGAAAGTGAATATGAGAATACCGAAATGAACAGAACGGCAAATAGGTGCAGCAGAGGTTACGGACTGGATTAAGATAAGTGTGCGATAGGGACTTTAGGGTTAGGGAGCAGGTAAGGTGTGTGTGCGATAGGGACTTTAGGGTTAGGGAGCGGGTAAGGTGTATGTGTGATAGGGACTTTAGGGTTAGGGAGCGGGTAAGGTGTGTGTGTGGTAGCCATGGACTTTAGAGTTAGGGTTGCATTAAGGTAAGTGGATAGGTTGTAGTGTATGTATGGTTTAGTGGGGGGTTAGTCGTAGGGTTATGTTAAGTGCATGTGTTTGGTGTATTTAGTTTTGGAGTGTTTGTGTTGTGTGTGTGTGTTACCTGTACGTATTTGCCGTTCTGTAGATGTTCATCGTGCATACAGCTGCAGTCATTACAGATGGGTTATCCTGCCGTCAGGCGGGTCCTCGGTCGGCCGAATTCCAAAGTCTAGGTCCGGCATCGGTTGTCGTCACTTCTTCCCTGACGTCAGTGCGGCAGGGGTATAAAAGAGGCAGCCGACGCCATTTTCTTCAGTCTTTCTTGCCGCGTGGTGCCCGAAGCAGAAGCAGTTCGCAAGTGCCGGTCGGCCAGCTCCTGAGATTTGATAACTCTCATCAGGGGTTCTCAACCCCCCCTCTGACAAAAGACCCAGATTGGAGGAAGACTACCCTTCCTCAGACCAGGCTTCTATTACCTCAGAACATTCTGAGGACCAGGATTATGCCTATTCCCCTTTCAAAGACTCTGATGCTGAGGAGTCTATTCCCTTGGTCTCCCCCCCTGAGGACCACTCTTTTGGGGAAACCCTGCATACATTGAGGGAACACTTCCACTGGGAAGGCCAAGATTACTCAGATTCCAAGAAAAGGCTCAGGGAATTTCTACTGCTCCCCCAGCATAGGCCCCTGGCTATCCCTCCTGTTTTAGATATTTTGGATGATGTGTACGCAGAAGCCAGCCTTAATCCAGATTCTTTACCTCCAGCCCCTGTTAAACCAGACAGGTATTACCGGGTCCCTGATTCTCACCAGTTCCTTTATAAAAGCCATACTGCTGACCCAGAAACTATTTCACAGGGTCCCAAGGGAATAAAGGCCTCTACTGCTAAAACCCCTTACCTTCAGAGAGAGATTCCAGAGCATTAGAAAGGTGGGGGGAAAAGGTGTATACATCTGCCACTTTAACCATGAGGGTATTAAACTGTCAATTCCATATGTTAAAGTACCAACAGTTTTTATCTCAGTTGAAAAGCAAAATGACACAAACAGAACAACCAGATTTGAAAGAGTTGCAGGATTTGTTGCATGGTGCAGAGCAAGTGGGTAAACATACCTTGCAGTGTGGTTTTGATGCTTTAGAGGCCTCATGTAGAGCTGCTCTCACGGGGTCTGTTATACGTAGACATGCTTGGCTCAAAGAGCAAACCTTACCAGATCATGTCAAGGCAAAGTTATTAGATGCACCACTTCAAAAAGATGTATTGTTTGGTGTTAAAGCTGAGGAGGTACTAAAGAAAATGGAGGAAAAAGCGAAATCTATGCAAACAGTGAAAGATTTCCTACAGGTACAACCTCCACGCTTCAGCAGAAACTGGCCTTCAAAAAATTGGTCCTTTCCAGCCAAGGACAGACCTCAAAGGGGTCTTACAGAGCAAGACAGTGGCAAGCACCAATCCCAAGAGGTGGAAAAGATAGATCACAGTCATTTAGAAAACAGACACAATGTCTTCCCCCTATGCCTGCCAAGCAAAGCATTAATGGCAGCACCTTTGGGCGGAAAACTGGCATTATTTTCAAAAAAACTGGCATATTGTTACAAAAGACAAATGGATTCTGGACATTATAGACAGAGGCTACAGGTTCCACTTTCACACCCTTCCAAAAATGAGAGGCATGCCAAACCTGCCACAAAATCAAAGGGCAGAGGCACAAAGACAAATTTCCGCTCTCATGGATATGAAAGCGATTCAAGAGGTACCTGCAAAAGAACAAGGTCAAGGTTTTTATTCCACACTATCCCTGGTACCAAGGAAAGACAAAGATTGGAGACCTATCTTAGACCTATCCATCCTAAACACATATCTACAGGTGCCAAAATTCAAGATGCTCACATTACAGCAGCTTCTTCCCATGCTGGGCAAGGAGTCTTGGCTGGTAACATTGGACCTCAAGGAGGCATACCTGCATGTCCCTATCAGACAAGATTGCAGAAGATACCTCAGATTTCTTGCAGGTTCAACCCATTACCAATTCTCTGCATTGCCCTTTGGCTTATCTACTGCGCCCAGAGTGTTTACGAAATGCATGGCATCAGTAATTGCCTTCTGCAGACTACAAGGAATACAAATCTACCCATATCTGGACGACTGCCTGATCCAAGCGGACAGCAAGGACATTCTATTGCAGCATCTGGCATCTGTAAAAAGACTGTTAAACTTCCTGGGATACACAGTGAACAAAATGAAATCAAAACTAATACCTTCTCAACAGATAATTTTCCTGGGTGCCAGCTTAAATACAACCACCCAGATGGCCTATCTCACGCCAGACAAACAAGGGCAACTGTCTCAATACTTCAGCAAAATGGCAACTTTCACCAGACTAACAGCAAGGAAAGTCCTGCAGGCTCTGGGATTCATGGCATCTTGCATCCTACTAATCCCATGTGCAAAGCTGCATATGAGGAAACTACAATGGTACCTAAAAAACGTATGGTCTCAACACAGCCACAGCTTGGAAACAATTATACCACTCATTCCATGCCTTCAAAAGGAATTTTTGTGGTGGGCTCAAGCATGCCAAAGAAACACAGGTCTCCCTTTCTGTGTACCTCAAGCAACTCAAATCATCACAATGGCCACCTCAGACAACGCCTTGGGAGCACACATGGCAGATCAGTGCATTCAGGGAAAATGGTCCCAAAAAGAGAAGCACCTACACATCAACCAAAAGGAGATGCTAGCCGTGCAAAATGCTCTTATGACCTTCAAAGACCTACTGCATCCAGGCCAGCTATTGATAAGGACAGACAACACCACAGTCATGTGGTACATAAACAAACAGGGGGAACTCATTCATACCCCCTGTGCAGGCAAGCCATGACCCTATGGAACACAGCACTGGAATTGCAAATTCAACTACAGGCACAATTCCTGCCAGGGAAGGAAAACACACTGGCAGACAACCTAAGCAGAAATATGACAGATCCACAAGAATGGAAGTTGCATCCTCAAGTTTTCTCAAAGATAACTCAGGCATGGGGACAGCCAGACATAGATCTATTTGCTACCCACAGAAATTACCAGTTGAAAAAATTTTGTTCAAGGACCTATCATCCACAGGCCTGGAAAGTGGATGCACTCTCTTTCAATTGGACAACATTGACAGTCTATGCCTTCCCACGTCTTCCTCTACTGACCAAAGTTCTATTAAAAGCCAGAGCAGAGAGGCCACAAATGATTCTCATTGCTCCAGACTGGCCACGACAACACTGGTATCCGCTCCTAAAGAGCCTGACACACTCCCCACCATGGATCCTACCTCTAGTCCCTCTTCTGTTGTCCCAGCACAACTACAAAACCCTTCACAGCCAGCTCAAAACCCTAAATCTAGCAACATGGAGAATACCTTAATTTCCCAACAGACTCTCCTCTCCAAGGAGGTGCAGGATGTCATCTTGGAGGCCAGAAGACCTTCTACTAGAAAAGCCTACTCCGCCAAATGGAAAAGATTTTGTTCCTGGAATCATGCAAAGGGCCAGAATCCTTGGGTAATAAATATACCTCAAATTTTACAGTACCTAGCTGAGATATTAAACAGTGGCCTTTCCTTCTCCTCCATCAAGATCCACGCTTCAGCCATTTCTGCACAATACAACACAGACCCTCCTTTATTCTCACATCCTCTATTAAGGCAGTTCCTCAGAGGGGCAAAAAATATAAAACCCCCAAGGAAACCACCAGTTCCAGCTTGGGACCTCAACTTCGTATTGGAAAAGCTGACCCTGCCTCCCTTTGAGCCGGCTTCTTCAACAGAGCTACAATACTTGTCATGGAAAACAGCCTTCCTTCTGGCTATCACCTCAGCATGCAGGGTTTCGGAACTGCAGGCCCTCATGGTTGTGCAACCATTCATCCTTTTCCATCAGGACAGAGTTTCCTTACGAACCAATCCTACCTTCATGCCAAAGGTAGTATCCAGTGTAGCTTTGAATCAGACTATCCACTTACCTACCTTTTATCCAAATCCACAGAACAAAGGGGAAAGACTACTACATTCCTTCTACATTCACAGACAACTTCGTTATTACTTGGACAGAACAAAGCCATTCAGGAAATCTGAGCAACTCTTTGTGTCCTATGCTACAGGTGCTCAAGGAAAGGCTATTTCCAAACAGACAATTTCAAAATGGATAGCCCACTGCATTCGCTTTTGTTATTGATTTCATGGCAAATCTGTGCCTGCATACATCAGATCCCACTCCACCAGGGCCACAGCTACCTCTGCAGCTTTCCTCAGGGGGGTCCCTACCAAGGACATTTTGGAAGCAGCTACTTGGAGTTCAGTGCACACTTTCTCCAAGCACTACCACCTTCCACTATGCTCAAAATCTAGAGCGGGCTTTGCCACAGCAGTCCTGCAGGGCATCCTCGCTCCTCCTAGTTCCACTTAGTGCCTACCACCCTTACTTAGCTTTGGGATTCTACCCATCTGTAATGACTGCAGCTGTATGCACGATGAACATAGTACAGTTTTGTACCTACCGTAAATGTAGATGTTCGAGTGCTCGTACAGCTGCAGTCCAGGTTACGCCCCCTCCTTCCCCTCTTAGGACAGGCCTTATGACAAACACCTTTATCATACAACCTATTTGGGGTATTTTTTTATGGTGTATTTGCTTGCAACTACTGTTTATTGATTTATCTATATTGCATGTTTGCATAACATTATGTTTTGCCTTCCTTCTGGGGGCACCTCACATCTGGGGCAAGAAAAACTGAAGAAAATGGCGTCGGCTGCCTCTTTTATACCCCTGCCACACTGACGTCAGGGAAGAAGCGACGACAACCGACGCGGACCTAGACTTTGGAATTCGGCCGACCGAGGACCCGCCTGATGGCAGGATAACCCATCTGTAATGACTGCAGCTGTATGAGCACTCGAACATCTACATTTATGGTAGGTACAAAACTGTACTTTTTCGGTGTTGTAATATTCGGTTGCCTGTGTTTTCTAGTGTTTTCATTTTCATTGTTCTGTGCGCGTGATTTGACTTTCAGTGATTTGATTAGTCGAGTATATGTCCTAGACCCATATGTATATATATATATATATATATATATATATATATATATATATATATATATGTATATATGTATATATGGGTTCCCTTCATAAAACTGAATGCCATAAATACTGACACTTAAAAGATCTCTCCCTTGCTCTCTCTACTATCCTAAAGATGTTTACAATTTGATCTTTGATGTGTTTCCCTTCTAAAGCCAGCTCACACATCTGGCAATTCTTGTGCTTTATATTGCTGGAGTCTGCCTTTAGTACCTTAAGCAGTATCTTGCTAGCACGTGAAGCAGGTACAGCTGTTCAGTAATTTGAGCACTCTTTCACTTCGTCTGTTCTGGTGATTGACTAGATAATTACTTTGCAGTATTTTATTACTCTATGTCCCATTTCATTTTATACTCCAAGGCCAAGCTTGTTCATTATTCTTGCTGTACTTTTGAGTGTTAGTGCTCCAATCGCTTGTGAGGAGTGTAGTACCTTTTGTCAGCGTTGCTTCCAGCAAGTGGTTCATGTCCTCATAAATCTGACCAAATTCCTGTTCTTCTGCACCTGAAATTGAAGTATAAACTTGTGTCACTCTGATGTCGAATGACTTCTTTATAATCGGACTATAGAAACAAATTTGTATTGTAAATAAAATATGGCTTTGAAATTTAAACTAGGACTATTAGCATTCCTGGTTCTAGTGATGTGACTGTTGTTAATATTTAGTTGTGTTAGTGCATCTACATGGAGAAGCAGTGTCATTCCAGAGAGTAGAGTAAATGTAAAGTTCGCCATGAGCAACCATGAGAACATCATCTTGGAAGGCTTGCAGTCTGTTAGAGTAATTTGCAACTGCGTAATATAGAGGATTGTGATTGGGTTGCCAGTCATCTCCTGCTTATTGTGTCTCTGACATATGGATGCCAAGAAATTCACTTTGTTGAGAACACATAATAAGCAGTTTATGATGGAAGATCCAACCATAGTTCTTTTCTAATAGATGGAGCTTTACCTGCTTCATGTACTACTAGTTACAGAAATAAAAATCACTTAAGTTCTTTGCAGGCTTTCAAAGCAGTAAAGCACTAAGCAACTGTTGTTGAGATTCTGTTATGTTAGAAAAGTCAGGGACACATTACTGGTATATACAGCAGGCAAAAACAAATTTGTTTCTTATTTTGCTGCTGTCATTTGCTGGTCAGTTCTGACAGATTTAGCTGCCTATCATGATACCCAGTCTTAACAAGTAAAGCAAGAGGTACTTACCATTTGCTGAGATTGGGTGTCACTCTATAGACGAGCTTAACTGATTTTTCTTTTTCCTGATACCAGTGTCATCACTGCTTTGCATGTGCTACATTACTGTTAGCTCTTTTTTTGTTTTTTTTTTTCCCTTCTCCAGCTTTCTGTTAACAAGTTGAATTTCAGTCTGCTACTGCCATAGCATTTGCCTCCCCTTGTGGCTATTATCTATCTAGCAAACTGACAGTTTAAAAAAGTAAGGCTATGACCTGCTGATGAGCTTCATCCTGTAAGTCTGGGTTTGATTTCCCCCAGGTTCCATTCATTGACTGCGTGGTTCTGAGCCACGTTTAAACAAACAGTGTTCCCAGGTCACCTTGAGAAGAGGCACTAGTGTCTGATTTGTTTATGTGGTTAACAGTTGTACAATATAATAGTAAGATTAATACCCCTAAAGCGGCAGGAGTCAGTGGGTAATAAGAAATGTAAGACTGCTATTCTAGAGTAATTTCTCCTTAGAAAGCCTGTCCAACACCCCTTGCCCAAGGCAAGCATATAGTGAACTTGACTGAAGAGTTGGGCTTCCGTGGTTTGCGTCTCTTACACGGTTGACTATGTTCAATTCCTGTAGTCTCCCTGGAGGAATGTCTTTCAAGTTTACCTTATTTTGAGGAATGTTCCTCATTCTGACTCTTGAAGAGAACATGTTCATCATTTTCCATTTTGAAAGCTCCTGTCACACATTTATTGTTAAGAATTTTAACTGCTATCAATGGTAAATAATAAGTCATATTAATTCATCAAAAGAACTTTTTAGATGTGTAATGTTGCACATCTTAGCCATGCTGTAGACTTCGTAGCTGAAGTTGTTAGTAAGTGTTGCACATTTTGACCATTTACCCTGCGTTATGAGAGATGGTGTTTCACATTCTGGAGATGGAAGACTGAGTGCTATGCCTGATCATCCTGCTGTACGTGAGGGGAAACTGCCTCCCAGTCCCAGCCACCACCACTGGGAATGAGAGCTGGGCGTTACCACTTAATTCTGCTGTTTCCTTGGCCAGTGTTCTAATTCCCAAACTGTTACTCAAACTGAGGTTGTTAGCTTCACAGGTAGTCGCCTCCCCTCTATACCATTAGGTTATCCTTCAATAACAGTTGACTTTAATATTCCTGCAATAGACTGACATGCCTACCTTTAATACTATCTCTATGAAAATGTTTCCTGGTTTTTCCAGGACTGATGAGGTGATTTCTTTTTTTCGCATTTAAGTATATGAATCGATTGTTCTTAGCAGCGCCTTTTTAGCCACAATTCAGGCCAAATAGACAAGGACTGTGTAGATGTGCACTTTAGGTTAGTCAAGTCAGCCTAAGTATCTCCCCTTTAGTAGGTGTTAAGCTAGAGGAGGCATAGGAGCAACATTCATTGTCTATGCAGACAGTAACAACACTTGTATTGTGCCACAATGATGCCTATGTGATTATTACTACTACTGAATATAATGCCCCCTTTGGCATGTATTTGTCCAGACACATGCAGCAACTGGAATGCCCACAGTGATACCTTACTAAAAGGATACAAGGCCTAAACACATCAAATGGCATCAGAAAGAATTGGTCTAGAGATATAAACCTCTTCTGCAGCATCAACAGAATGGTTGGGAAGGACAGGTATATCTCGAAGAGGACACTGCTGCTCTGGAACAGACTCCCTATGCACATAAAACAAAGTTCATCCTTGTCCATATTCAAGTGCAACTTGGATCTATGAATGGGAAACAGAAAATTACCTCAGGACTGCCTGCTGGTCAGAGGCAGCTCCTAAATTATTTATCCAGTGCTGGGGTCCCTCAAATTGTCTATGGTATGATCCCATTTATTCTCATTAGGAGTAATATATAATTATCAACCATGGAATGTGCAAGGCCAATCTCTAGCCAAATGGAAAAGGTTATTTTTAGCACAAAAAGGGAACTTGGCTAGGCTGAATATGTCCCTCAAGAGCAGCTAGCCTAGTACTTAACCTGTAAATCTGTGCTAGAATTCACATTTCCAGTTAGAGGTAGGTGTTAACTATTTCTGCATAATTTTAGTGAACATTCCAGTAACTAATGACATCATAGTTATTTCTTAGTCTGTAATACTGGTCTTTCTATTACTTCAACTTTTTTATTTCCACTGGATAACAAACAAGAAGTAATTTAATGCATTGTAAGTGTTTTCGTTCAGATCAACAAACACCAAATTTCACCTTCACTTCCACTGGAATTTATACTGATGACAGATGATGCTGCAAGTGTTACTTTCTTGTCTGACAGTACAGAAGAAACATCCGTCAATGCCATCAGTGACCACCTCTGCACTTAACCATACAGTAACAGGGCTTTCACTGCCTCTACTTTCATAGGATTTATCACTCCATCTTGCACTACCTAATAAAAGACGGGAGGCAACATCAATAATATTGGTCCAACCTCCCCCATCCTGCACCTCAAGTGACTCTCTTGCTTTCAGCACCTGAAGCCTCTACTGTAAACCATTTTTTGAACTTCTTGACATCCTCCATTATAGAACCAAACCAAAAGCACTTGAAGGAAATAAGGCTGCAGGCGATAATTCGATAAGTTTAATGAGGTACAAAAATGACGTTAACGCCAAGAACACTCCACACTGCGTTTTCGTTTAGAAAAACTTCATCAGACAATCTTAACACTGCATTCTAACTCCTTAAATACAATCACTTAATTGACTAACCATCAATTAAACCAGCATTTCATCACTGTTAATTGCTCTATTTAAACAAACATATACACAATAGCAGCAGAGTTCAGTTGCAGGATTGATTAAGTATGTATATATAAGTTTAGTCAATATTTATAAGGAAAAGTTTTTTTTATTCTTTTTTTTTTATTATTCTTTTTTTGATGTTCTCTTAGTTAAACTGAACTCTGCTGCTATTGTGTATATTTTTGTTTAAATAGAGCAATTAACAGTGATGAAATGCTGGTTTAATTGATGGTTAGTCAATGAAGTGATTGTATTTAAGGAGTTAGAATGGAGTGTTAAGATTGTCTGATGAAGTTTTTCTAAACGAAAACGCAGTGTGGAGTGTGCTTGGCGTTAACGTCATTTTTGTACCTCATTAAACTTATCGAATTATTGCCTGCAGCCTTATTTCCTTCAAGTGCTTTTGGTTTGGTTTCATAGTTCTGTTAGCACTTGTTCCATTTTCTACTTTTTGTTCGTGATCCTCCATTATAGCTCAAGCTCCCTGAATGGCTGCAGGCTATTAAATAGCCCACTTAGAGGTTTCCACCTCTTCAGAGCTCCTAGTTAGTCTCTAGATAAATCACCCCTCAGAATCCTGCTGTGTTAATCTTTCATCTTAACCTGATTTTCTCATTTTTAACTTGCATATTAAATGTGATCACTGACCCCCACCCCCACCCATCATAGCTACATTGTCTTTAACTGATAGGACCTGGGAGGTTGCCTGCTGCTGGTTATTATCCATTTATTGAAAGGTAGATTTTTGTGTGTGTGTGTGTGTGTGTGTGTGTGTGTGTGTGTGTGTGTGTGTGTGTGTGTACGTGTGTCTGTACATTTACATCACTGGTTGTCAGCTACTGATAGCAGTACAGCCCTTATTTATATATGCAATCAGCAATTGTTGCATTCATTAGAATGCATGTCTGGCTATGGCTATTTTCATAGGTTTGTATAGATGTCAGTATCTATATTCTGGTAGCTGTATTAGTAATTTGGCAGTGTTCCATTTCATCAAAAGTGATAAAGAGAAAAACAAGGTTTGAAAGTAATTTCTACAAAAAGTTTTGCAACAAATGTGTATCGTTCTGCTTTGTGATGAGGTTCAGAGAAAGGTTACTGTTACAGACTAGGACCAAACTGTCCATTCTGAAATCTTTCGTAACTCTCATTCAGTGACATCAGTGACATCAAAGTCTATTTTTGTTTTTTTTCATTCTGCTACTTCACTGTTGGATATTTATTTATTTATTTTATTTTACATTTGTTGACCAGGCTAGTCAAATTGGATATATGTCCATTTTCAGTAGGCCCGGGGAGATAAGCACCAATAAAGAGATAATAGCAACATTCATACAATGGATAGTAAGACCAGAGATGCAAATTGTTACATATAGTATTGTACTGTACAATAAATAGTAAGACCAGGGCTGGAAGTAGTTACATGTAGCATTGTACTGAGGTTACTAACATGTTTAAAGAAAGAAACAAGTAGATGTTTGTAGGGATATGTCTTTACAGTTGATAGCTTGCTAAGCGAGTTTATATTCTGTAGAGCTTCCCTGTAAAGGCTAAATCAAGACATACTTCAGTAGCTTACAGTTCGTATTCTCTGAGGTTCATGAAGGAAGGTAAACTGAAAACAGCAGTAGTGAGATAAGCATGCAGTGAACATAGCAGGATAGGATATTAGTCTGGGTTAGTGCAAGAGCATAGCCAGTGAGAATTAAGGTAAACTTTAAGTTGCTTTTTGAAAAGTAGTGTTGAAGGAAGAGTTGAGAGTCCACTAGGAAGTAAGTTCCAAGTTTTCCCCCACGGTGTTGGAAAACAGTGAGTCTCCTGCCTTATTGCTGGATTTACGAATGGCTACTAGTAATTTCATTGCAGACCGTAGAGTTGTAAGATTTTTGTAGGGGGTGATCAGACTAGTGAGTATTGCAGTATTGCTAGGATGATGAAGAATCTTGTGGGCAGTAATAAGTTGGTGAAACTGAAGCTGATTATAAAGTTCCAGCCAACCTAGCTGTTTTAGATTGTGACAATGGTGGGTTCGAAATGGGGAGCCTGTGGCAAATCTGGCTATATCGTTATAGGAGGTTACCAGTTTGTTGAGGTTAGTTTTGGATAGATTGGTATAAATGGGTGAGGCATAGAGGAGGGTGGAAATAAGATGGGTGTAGGCAATAGTAGTTCTAGCTGTTGGAGTAAGGAAGGGTTTAATCCTATAGTGGGAGCCTAGTTTTCTATTTACTGTTTTTATTGTAGAGTTAATGTGTCTATCAAAGTTAAGGTTGTGGTCAATTGTAATTCCTACGAGTTTTGTGGTTGGGTCAGCAGATATGACTGTACCATTATTTCAAGAAATTGTGAAGTTTATTGGGGGGGACTTTTGCGTTGGAGTGAAGAGTAATAGTTTCATTTTTTTTTTGGGGGGGGGTTCAGGAGGAGGCAGTGCTGTAGGAACCAGTTTTTAACTACATTAAATACGTTTTGGGTAAGAGTCGAGTTCGTATACAGAAGTAGCAGATCATATCAATGTAGACACATCTGCATATTGTATGCAGGTAGCTTCAGGAATATTTTCATTAAGATCGTTGATATATATTGAGAATAGGAGAGGGCCAAGAATAGATCCTTGAGGGACACCAAGGGTAACAGGGAGATGTGTGGATAGATTGTTATCCCAGAGCACAGCCTGTTGCCTACTTTCTAGGTAGGAATTAAACCAAAGTAGTGCTTGTGTGTCAAGGGAGAGGGATTTAAGTAAGTTTAAAAGTAGCTGATGGTTAACCATGTTGAAGGCTTTTAAGAGGTCAATAAACAGTGCTGAGGTTAGAGTATTGTTATTACGATTTTTGTTAATACAGTCAGAGAAGGATAAGAGAGCTGTGGTGGTGCTATGGAATGGTCTAAAGCCATACTGACAGCTAGCTAGTAAATTATTTTGGAGTAGGTGATTTAGTAGTTGTCTGTGGATGCACTTTTCCATGATTTTTGCTAAAGGAGAGAGTAAGGCTATTGGGCGATAGTTTGAGAGTTCTGTTGAGTTGCCACCCTTCTGTATTGGGATAATATCAAAAATTTTCCAGATAGAAGGGATGGTTCCTTCTGTAATGGTTCTGTTAATTAGGATGGAAATGTGATATGCTATAACTCTGGCTGCTAGTTGCAGATATTCAGCTGGAAGATGATCAGCTGAGGGGGTGCATGGTTTGAGCTTATGAAGTAGGGCGCAGATGAGGGATGTTGGGACAGGTTGTATATGAACTGAGGGAGGTAAGCTAGTTGTGGTGGAAGGCAGGTTTGTGCTGACAGGTGGTAGGGAATTAGCTAGAGATTGGACAGCTTCTGTAAAGAAAGTATTAAAAGCATTTGCAATGAGTTTGTGATTGTCATGGATGGTGCCTGATGGGGTTGGTGTTTTGGAGTGTCCTGGATGGAGGAGTCTATTGATTCCTGTCCAGAACATTTGAGGTTTATGTTGCTGAGTAAGTTGAAGTTGAGACTAGAAGTTTTTTTTGTCAAGAAGTATACATTTTTAGTAGCATTTCTCATCTGTATAAATGTTTGATGGTCTGTTGGGTTTTTTGAAGATCTCCATTTTGCCCAGATTTTGTTTCTCTGTAGGATTTTGTGCTTAGTCTCTTTTGACAGCCATGGAGCAGTTTTAGTCCTATTTCTGATTGAGAGAATAGGAGCATAGTAGTCCAGGATTTGTAGGAATTTGGTGTTGAAGCATAACACTGCTTCGTCTAGTTGGAGGTGTTGTAGGGGTGTCCAGTCACATGCCTTAAGTTCAGTTTGGAAGCTTTCTATGTTAAAATCTCTGTTAGTCTGGGTAGATCTATATAAGGTTGGGATGGGAATATTGATCTTTTGCGTAATTATGTAGGTCAGTGAGTGATCACTAATGTCATCAGGAAGGGTACCCACTTTATATGCAAGGGGATGACTATTTATCAGAATCCAGTCTGAGGAGCTTTCTTTATTATTAGGTTTATGGATTCTGGTAGTGGTGGTAATAGTTTGGGAGAAACCATATAGGTTGATGTGAATGGTAGGGTTGCCCGAAGTACAGTTGTTCCAGTCTATATTAAAGTCGCCCAGGGCTATTTTTTCTTGAGGGAAGGAAGTAGAAAGCCAGCTAAGGATATTTTTGAGGATGATACTGTTGTTACCAGGAGGAAGGTAGGAGCATATTATGTAGATGGATTTGGAGGCATTGATCTGGAGTTTATTAATAAGGATTTCAGCGTTACTGGATAAAGGTAGATGTGTATCTGCTGAAGTAACTAGTATCCCTGATGTGTACAGTATTGCTACCCCTCCACCCTTTTTGGTTTTGCGGTCTAATCTCAAGATGTTGTATCCTGGTGGGGTGATTTCATTGTCTAGGGTTGTCGATTTGAGCCACGTTTCTCTTAGGCATAGGATATCAAATGAATGAACTTCTAAGAGAGCATGAAAGCTGGCAATTTTATTGTTTAAGCTCTGTATGTTAAGATGGGCTATATCTAGTGAGTGTGAAGTTCTTATGGGGGTGGATGAAGTGGAGGGATGTGATCTAAGGGGGTCTGTGGTGTCTTTGTTGTTAGGGCCAAGGTTGGGGTGTATGTCACCATGTAGAGCATGTGTTGTTTAAGTCTGTGTGTGAGTTGAAGGAATTTACGGAGTATGTTAGTTGCTTTCCTAGCTGATGGGTAATGTGGGATAGTCTGTGGTTCCAAGGTAGTAGATATATGGATGTAAGTGTTATGTTTATGTGGTCTAGGGTGGTTGCTTCAATTGGTAATGAAGTTTGCTTAATGCGGTGGTGAAATGTAGTATAGGTGAGGTGTTGATATGTGGTTAGGACATAGGATATAGATAGAAAAGGTACGAGTGCATATAAGGGTAATAGTTTAGTGTGTGTAGACGTAGATACTATGGGTATTATAAGAGGAAAAAAGGAGTATGTTTCTGAAAGGGTGGTAGTGATTTGTAAAGAGAAGGTTAGGAGAGAGGTTTTAGGTAGTATGCTAGTCCTGTAGTGATTAGCAGGGACTAATTGGATAAGTGGTACTAGTATAATGAGTAATAATATGTGATTGGAAGTACAGGGATGGGGTGTGGCTAATGGAGGTATAAGGGTTGGAGTACTGGGGGTGGGTGGAAATTGGGGTAGGGTAGGGAAGTGGAGTGAACCATAGGCGAATGGAGTGGGGCCTAACACAGACCACGGTCCTGCGCAGTCAATCACTGATCCCGGTCAACACACAAATGGTAAATGCAAGGTACTTTGATTTATCTAAGATACCAGCTTCCTTGCAATAAGTAGTATTCAGCTACCTAAGTTCTGATGTCTGGGAAAAATAAAGCTGTACTCTATCAGGGGGTAATCTAGAGGAAGCTTTGGCTAGTGCTGCAGTTCTGAGTGGAGCGCTATAGGGTTTAGATGGTCACACAAAGGGCAAATATCAGTCCAAAGTTGTGTAACCTTAAAACTTTTCAGTTCTTAGTTGAAAAAACACTGTAAAGCAGCCGCTGAGGTCTTAAGTGTGGCCACAGATGTCCCTAGCATTTTTCTTAAGGGGTGGGCTGGGTAGGATGAAAGGCTTTAGTGATACCTGGAAAAAAGAAACAAGGAGAGAGGGTGTTTATGGATAACAATAATGAAGATAGCTACTGAAACCTTCAATGCAGTAGTAGCAACTAACACAGTTAGGCACAATAAATATAACAAATACAGCAGACCATTTCATATTCTTGTAAGGGACCAAGTTATACAACACAATGCAGCAGTAGCAATCCGTACATACATACATGCAACTTAACCACTAGGAACTGTTTAACAAGACTGGCCAACGTATGTGCACCTTACACTTTAGCAATCTGTACTAATCGCAATTTTAGTACTAAAGTCAAATAGCTATAAAGCACATCCTGAGCTAGAACCCCTTTGCTAACCCCTCCTGTTCCATGCAACTCAATTATAAGATAGAGCATTTTCAAGTGTAATACGCTCAATCTCACGCGCTTTATCAATCAGTTTGGTCGCTTGGGTATTACAATTTATACAGGTAAGCCAAGCTCAAAACACACGCTTACATGAAAAAATAGACAAGGGCAATATCTTAAATTAACAACTATGGAGAAGTTATTTGACATCCAATAAACAGTATTAGGCCGTGCTTCTCAAAATACATGGTTGAGTGGATGTTTGAGAAAAAAAGATTTTAAATTACTGTCCCTCAGTTTCCCAACAGATCCAGATATATTCCTGTATGTAGGGCTGATTACCTATCTACAACACTATCCAGTCTATGCCTTAGGGCAGTTAGCAAAAATGCTATTTAACATGTGACATAAAGAACGCATTAGTCCTGTATGTCTTAATACACACTCTCCCACTATAGAGTTACACAGAGCAAACATGCAACAGAAACAGCAGTTGTGTGAATGTTTACCCAGTAAGTAGCGTAAGCCAGAAATAATTACAGCACTGCACAGTTAAGCATTAGGTAGATACCGAATAAGAACAGCAGTTAAGTTGTTAAGTTAAACACCAGTTTTGAGGTTTGAGTGAAACAACAGAGTCCTTACCGCTACCAACGGGTTCGCAAGCACTAGCAAATGAATGGGTAAGGCGAAAATGGCGCAAGGGATTCAGAGAATATGAAACCTCACTTCCAAGAACCAGGTGACTATGGGTAACACAGGATTAATTGATATGCATAATCAGGAGATAGAGTGCATATGTAACACAGACCGTGGTTCGTCGGAGTCAATCAGTGAGCCCGGTCAACACACAAAGGGTAAATGCAAGGTACTTTGATTTATCTAAGATACTAGCTTCCTTGCAATATGTAGCATTCACCTGTCCAACTCTCTTTCTCCCTTGTGGGACTAGTTTGGAGTTGACACTGTGGAATTCTTTCACACATACATGAACTGCAGTGAGAATTCATATGGTTATTATAATTACTCTTTTCTGACAGTTGGTGAAGAGGGTTATCTATGATCTGTAGTTCCTGTGGTACAGGGTTTGATTCCCTCAGTCTTCTTTTGCCTACTGTGTGACCTTGACCAAGTCACTTAACTAGACAGTCATGGGGGCAACTGGGAATGTGGACTAGGCTCCTCAGTTGTCCCCTGAACTGAAAACCTAATAACTACCTATGAACTCCAGTATTTTTCCTTGGTCTTTGCCTGGCTTTCAAGGCATGTTTATAGTACCACTTTTGATGGAGAATGTTTTGCTTCACTTAAATAAAAGACTACATCATTGGTCACTCATTTACTTCTCATTTGCTTAGATTGTCTTATGTAACTACTAATTTGTGGCAAGAAAACATTCCTATAACTTTTTCAGTTCTGTCTGTAAGGAGATTGCATTTGGCTCAGGATATCCGTAACTTAGAATAGATCAATTCTCAATAGTAACCGGATGTGGATGCTGAGAGTCACGGGGCTCATGTTATTTTTCGTAAATCCTTAGCTCTCACAAGGTGATACTATATAGCACTTGATATAGTCTTCAAATCATTTTGCTATGCACACTAAAAACATTTAAAGATTTAGACTACGGATGGAGCACACTGAGTCATTTGCCTGTTTACATTCCTTTTTCTGATTATCCAAGAAATGTCAGTTTTAAAATCTGAAATCTAGGCATTTATTTATTCTTGGAAAAATTCCATTTTCAAAAGTACCACTTTCAGAAACAATATCTCACTAAGAGCCAGGACTCCTTTTTCCTTTCCAATATTAATATGCTTCTGTGAGTTCTTCTTTTTCTCTCCATACACTGGCTTCCTATCCCTATCCCTACGTGGATGTCTCTCTGCAACTGACATTGGGTATGGATAACTTTAGGCAATGACTGTGAAAAATAGTATTTCAGTTATGTGACAAAATTTCTTATAGAACCAATTTGCAGTCCATTTCTTGTCATCATTTTCACAACAGTTGCATTTGATTCAGTTTTAAAGTGCTTTGTCAAGATTCATAAGTATATCCATACCTCTCAAACTCTTAGTGCAAGAAATCTGGACAAAGCCTAAAACAATGGGGGGAAAGGCCCAAAAATAGGGACATATTTTAAACATTGCTCATAATAAACTTGGAAGGTTTCTGGTATAATAGGATCTGTGATAGCGTGAAATTTCTGAAGGAAATGAAGTCAGAAACTCAAATGTCTGTAATTATTTAGTGACTTCAGCCCTCAGTGATTTGTCAGAAAACCACAAATTTTATGAGGAACAGACCAAATATTAGAGCCAGAAATCTGGACATTGTGCAAAAATCTGGACAGTTGAGAGGTATACAGGTATATGACAGGAACTGTGAAGTGTCACAATGCATTTGTATCCTGATTTCTTATTTGTTAGGACATTTTTAATAAAAAAAGCTATGTAAATTTTTATTAAACCATGTCCCAAATACAATCACTGCATTTTCAGTGACATCATCTTAGAAGTATCATAAGATGTGTCCATAACCTTTAATGGATTGTTTCTGAGCATGTGCAGTAGTGCACCCATTAAAGTTTAAAGACATACCACACACTTTTCCCTTTGCTGATATCAGTAAGGTTATAGTTTACTATTTACCCTCAGTGGCATAAACAAAAGCAAAGGTTGAAAAGGTTTGACATTAAGGTGAAAATGCTGCCCAACACTCAGAACCATGAGTATTTATATTTGCTCTTTCAGTCAACATTGTTTTCCTCTGTCAGACACATTTTCAGCTCTCTACACAAATGGCGTAAGCCTGCTGCATTTGTTTAAAAGTGTGTTTTACAAGTAACACTGAAAAGACAAAATAACTAGTCAGTCAGCTAAAAATGCTTCTACACACCAGTGTAACTTCATGTTACAAAAAAATCTCTCCAGAGGTCAAACCAGTTCATATATTGTAGATATTCCAGTAGGCAGTCCAACAGTTTGTTTTATCAATCAAAAGGTTTTTGTTATGATTCTTGGGATTATATCCTTTACATTTCTTGTGGTCAGTTGTCAACCTTCATATGCAAAAGTGGTACTGTCTCAGGAATCTTAAGGATCAAAATACGTATTCATTAAAAAGAAGCATTATCCGAAGTCCTACTTTTTTATTCGGATAAAATAGTTCAAGTTACAGATATGCACAAATCCAAACAAACTGTGTCAGCAATCATCCCACCAGTAAAAATCCCAACAAAAATTCTAACTAGACATGCAGCAGATCTGGTTTGGGGAGCATATGTGCTTGTAATAGTTCAGAAGTGCATGAACCTGCTCTTGTTCATCCATCAGTCTAGCTTCTATATTTTTATCTTGTCATTGTCTACCCAATACATCAATTTGTTTACTAAGTCAGTCCTCTCCACGTCTGATGAAAAATGATTTATTGAAGTAATAGAGGACATTTGGATTTAATATATCTCAGAGACAGCTAAATTATATAGGTTATTATAACACAGAACTGGTTTCAGTAACCAGGGCTGGTGTACAGCATCCACATCTAACTCTTCTTGTACTGGAATCACTTTCTAAATTTAGTGTAACTAATTGACTAGGAAACAAATATTAATGTGGCCTAGTTCATCAGACACCACATCACTCTGGTGCTGTTGTTTTGGCGGACTGGTGAATCTGAATTACCCTAGCTATATACGTGTCAATGTATGTATGTGTGCATGGGTGTGTATGTCAGCATGTGTTTGTGCATGTGCGTGTGTGTGTGTGTGTGTGTGTGTGTGTGTGTGTGTGTGTGTGTGTGTGTGTGTGTGTGTGTGTGTGTGTGTGTGCACGCGCATGTGCACTGGTGTGTATGTGAGCACAAGTATGTGTGCTCATGTGCATGAGCAATACTGAAGAAAGGCCTGGCAACCTACTTACATTCTTTCATGCCCAGTAAACTCAGTGTGTGGTGGTGGCTGTTCATGCAGTCACTGTAAGTGTCAGATACAACTCATGACTATAAATGGATGAATGTTGCACTGCAAAGAGAAAGATGTTAAGATGAAGTAAATCTCCAGCATTATTTTCATGCTTGTAGAATATGTTCGCTTGGAGACAGAGTTAAATGTATAGATACAAATGCAGAAAGACTGATGGATAGATGCAAAGATAGCCATGTATTTCTACTTTGAAAAGTATATTTAATAGGTGGGTTCCATGGTGAAGGGAATACACAGCTTAATTCCTGTATTAAATAAAAACTTGATTACACTAAGCTGTCTAACAAGGACTGAAAACAATGCAGTTCAAATTAGGCGGAAATACTGTTTTTATAAATGGCAGGTAATAATGACATATTGGATACTGAACTTGGTACAGCATGCAAACAGAGTATCATGACAGCTACAGAATTAAAGGTTGATCTGCATATGTTGACACATGGTTATACAGCCGTGGTGGTGCAGCGGTAGCGTTGTTGCCTCACAGCAAGAGGTTCTCCCGTTCGATTCTCGGCTGGAGTGCGGAGAGTGCCTTCTTTGTGGAGTCTGCATGTCCTCCCCATGGTTGGGTGGGCATTCGAAAGACATGCGTAAATTGGCGTGCCTTCGCTGAAGGTTGAACATCAAGCTGGCACCTCGGTGTTCGTGAAAATCTACTACCAATCATTAGCGGACCGGAGTTCCGCTGTGGCGACCCCTAACCGGGAAAAGCCGAAAGACAACAACAACATTATGTAAGAAAGAACTTTCTTACCTTTCTTAAGTAATGTCTGTATAACAGTGCTGTATTACTCCTCTGCATTGTATTTGTTGATGTACTTTACATGCATATGTGACTTAAGGCATGAGAAAGTTGCTTGAAGGAGAGGTTTTGTGTTAATGTGCATTTTCTAAAGGTTATGAAGCCTAAACCTCAGATGTCTGTCATTATTTATGATTTCAATCCCGAGTAGCTTGCCAGAAAAATAAATGTTTTACGAGGGAAAAGACCAAAACTAAGAGGCAAAAATATGTACATTCTAAGAAATCTGGACAGTTCAGAGGTATGACAGTCTGCCAAGATTTTCAGAGGGACAATGCAGAAATACAAGGAAAATCAGGCTGGTTTCTGTTTCTTTAGTTTTGCAGACCGTACCTGATTTTTCCTGTATTTTGCTCTGTCCTCTGTAGCATATGCCAATCAAAATGTCTGCTACTCAATGGTACTTCAGAGACAGGACTTTTTTTCTATTGATATATTCTGAATTTATAATGGGCATGCTGGTTGGGCTATCCAGTTGATGTGCACGTTTTTGAATACAAATGAGAAGTCAATGTATAATGAATTAGTTCTAAAAAAGCAAGAAATTAAAATTACTGGCTAAGGCAAGAACTGCTTATGGTGTGCTTTATAGACATACACTATGTATAATGTCTAACACTATGGAAAAATTGTGTCTATAGATCATGCTGATTTGGAAAAGATGGGTATGACTTAAGTCAGAAAATCAACACCTGGATGACAGAACATTTTCCTGTATAAGCAATAGTTTTTAGAGAGCAATACTGAGTAGTAACGGCAAATAGAAGGTTAACACGTCATCTTTAAAAGACAGTTTATTTAGTGCAAGATGCCTTAATAAAAGGTATTTAGACCTCCAGGCTGTATTAATTTATGCCCATACTGACAAATCTGTGACTATGGAAATTTTGTTTTTAGAAGAAAACACCTCTAGTGATTCACAGATTTAAGAAACACCATAAGCGTAGAATATAGAAATCTCACAGTTTCTAGGGTTGGGGAATATACTCTTTCCTTGATTTTGTATGATCTTGGAGTTAGTGTATATAATTATCAAGGGGTAATGGTGGTCAAGGGATGCATGCCCCTCTCAGAAAAAATATGCCTGTCCTTTTCAGTGTGGCAGTATTCTTCACTCCTGAGATATACTAATGCCTTTACATGTTCCAGGAGCTGTACATCAGACATACATACTTTGTGTAAGGTGTAAAGAAGTGCATATGTGACATACAAGTGCCTAATCCTCAGAAATTCTTTGCCACCAGTCCGAACGCTACATTTGAATTTGGTCCGCAAGCCAGTCACCGAGTTGGTTACACTACTGAGCCTTCTACATATAAATACCCTGTTGACATCTCTTCCTTTCTTTTTTTTCCTGCCTATTTCCTTAAGTTTACATGTCATCCAAGAAGGGAAAATGTGAGTGCCGGAGGCAGATTCCCCTTAAAGATGGACATGAACACTGTTATATTTGGGTGCTAAGCAGTGTGAGATTTCTCAGGTGTTTGTCCCTAAGACAAATACCTGGATCCTGTAGTACCTTTCTGCAGACTTCAAGGAATTCAAATATTCCCTTATTTGGATGACGACACCCATGCAGATGGTCAAGAGAGGTACAACTGCTGAATCCTACACAAATGCACTTTGTAAGCACTTACACGAGTGCATGGCTCGTGCTATCCCTAACAGAACCAAGATGCTAGCCTCCAAAAAAAGGAAGCCAGTCTGGTGGTCCCCTGCCATAAACAAACTCTACAACAGAAGAAAGAAACTGTTGCAAAAAAGAGTAAAATCCCATGATTGGAGGAACTCCCTGGTCAGCCTCAGTAAGAAGCTGAGATCCCTCATAAAATCCTCCAAAGCTAGTTATGAAAACAAAATCATCACTGATTCTAAAGACAACCACAAAGCATTCTATAGCTATGTCAAGAATCTCAATGGCAACACTCAGATCTGCTCTGAGTTATAGCACAATGGCACTAAATATACAGAACCAACTGATATTGCCAAGACCCTGGCAGATAGGTTCAGTGCTAACTTTACCCCCCTCTCACCCCCTAAAGGGCCCATCTCTTTACTGGAAGAATGCAAAGTTCCTGTAGTCACGGCTGCACAGGTAAAAACCACACTCTCCAAAGCCAATAACACAGCATCCATGGGACCTGACAACATCCCAGGCTGCATTCTACATGAACTACAGAATGAACTGGCACCCCACCTAAGCACCATGTTCAATTATAGCCTCACCTCAGCTTTTGTGCCCACTGAATGGTGCACAGTGACGGTTATCCCTCTCCACAAAGTGGGAGCCACCACGGACCCCGGGAACTACCGCCCAATTAGCCTAACAAGCCTGGTCTGCAAGGCCATGGAACGTATCATCATGGAACTTATAAAGAAAGACATTGGTAATCTCCAAACTCTGATCCCCACCTGGTTCGGGTTTGTAAAAGGCAGATCATGTCTCCTAAACCTGATAGATTTCTTTGAAGCAGTCACCAACGATGTAGACGAGGGTAAGGTGGTTCACAAAGCCTATCTAGATCTTGCCAAGGCTTTTCATACCATCCCCCACTCTGGAATTATAGATAAACTCACTAAACTAGGTGTAAATTCCTATGTCACAAGATGGGTTGCCAAATGGCTCACTGACAGAACCCACACTGTGAAAGTAGCAGACTCCAAATCTGACTTCAGACCAGTGACAAGTGGAATACCACAGGGTTCAGTCCTGGATCCTCTCCTGTTTGGTATCTACTTTTCTGAAGTGCAGGCTAACACAGAAGGTCTTTGGCTAATAAAATTCGCAGATGACTGCAAACTAGGAGCCATAATTCAAACTCCTAATGATGCGGACATCCTACAAAAGGATCTCACTGAGACAGATGCCTGGTGTCAAAGCCATGGCCTCTAGCTAAATGCCAAAAAAGTGCATCGTCATCCCCTTTGGGAAAAACTCTGTACCCATGAGCTACCACATAGGTGGTAGTCTGCTTAACACCAAAAGTGTGGTAAGACACCTTGGGACCCAGGTGGACAGCAGTCTCTCCTTTGATGATCACATTGCCACAGTAGTCAGGAAATCCTTCTATGTGGCACACCTCATCACAAAAGGTTTCCCATCCAGAAAAAAAGAGGTCATTGTTCCCCTCTACTCGTCACTCATTAGACCCATTATAGAGTATAACGCCCCTTTTGGTATGTACCTCACAAGACATCTAACAACTGTAAAGGCTGCAGACATACCTCACAAAGAGGATTACCAGCCTCAAACAGATGCCCTATGCAGACCGTTTCAAAAAACACCAGCTTTACTCCGTCGCATATCGCCTACTCAGAGGCGATCTCTGCCTATCATACAAAGATATGTCAAACCCAGAGCTGGTGGACATTCTCCACTTAAAGAAATCCCAATCTCTCCAAGCTACATGCTCTAGGGACCTAAACCTTGTCACCACAATAAACAGAACATGCTGAGGGACAGATTCCTGTCCTAGAGACTTCCCATACTCTGGAACAAACTACCTATCTATGTCAAACAAAGCTCCTCATTATCAGTCTTCAAGAAAAATCTTGATGATTGGATGGAAAATAGGAAATTCACCCCGGGGATCATTTCTGTGGCTCTGCTCGACAGAGGCACAGGAAAATAATTTTCTTGGGTGGCAAAAGCCAGGGTACCTTTCTGGCTAGGCTTGTATAGGCCCTAGAGCCGATAGCCTAGTACCTACCTATGAACCTTTTGATTCAAGCCCCTTTCAGCACCTCCTGCTTCAGGATCTACACTTTAGTATGCATCTTCTGTGCAGCGCAGCGTTCATACTCAGTCTCAAAAAGTCTGTGTTGACTCCTTCTCAGGCCAAGTTTTATCTGGGTTGCAGGATCCAGGTCATTACAGTGTTGGCTTGCCTCCCGCTTCCCAAGGTCCTTTCTTGGACTGCTTATTTCTAGTCTCTTCTTCCTCTTCCAGTCCTTCCTGAAAGGGAATTTCTCCAAGCTCTGGGGTATATGGCACCTCATGGTTCCCTTTACCAAACTCCACATGAAGAAATTCGAATGGTATCTCATGACTGTTTGACTCCACCACTGCCACCCTCTTGATTATCTGGTTCCTCTCTTGCTTTGTCTCAAGCTCGACCTCCAGTGGTGGATTAATCAGATTTCCCTAAATCCAAGTCTCCCTTTTCAGGTTCCTCTCCTAACTCAGGAGCTGTACATGGAAGCTTTTGATTAAGGTTGGGGGGCCTCCTCCAACAACCTCAAAGTCAATGTTCTTTAGTCCCATCAACAACTGGCAGCCTGTGTCAGCATCAAGGTAATAAGGGCTCTACTTCTAGCTCTCCAGGTGCTCTCATTGGGTTGCAGGTCCTCTAAAGGTTTTTACAGACAATAGCACAGTCATGTGATACATCAACAAACAAGGGGGCACAAAATCTTACCGTCTTTGCAGGCTACCATCACTTGGTTCTTTAGGCCATCTCTATCCCTCAATGCACATTCTTGTGACAGACTCTCTGAGCAGGTCCAGGACAAATCTTTACAAGTGGATGCTTCACAAGAAGGTATTTCTGGACAGTGTGCATCAGTGGGGTACTCCTCAGACAGATAATTTTGTCTCCCCTCTGACCAGACAACTTCCCCAGTTCTGTTCCAGAGTGCCAAGTCCCGTGGCTTGGAAATTAGATGCCATTTCTTTTTCTTGGAAGGAGATGTTTCTGTATGTCTATCCCCATCTTCCTCCACTACCAAAGGTCCTACACAAAATCATGTGGGACAAACCCAAAATCTTGCTGGTGACTCCCTTTTGGCCCAGACAGCACTGGTTCCCCCTTCTATTTCATCTAGCCAGGGGCAATTATCGCAAGTTATCTCACAGGATGGATCTTTTCACACAAGACAAGGCATCTCGCATTCACCCTCACTTGCCGACCCTTCAGTTGACACTTTGGTTGATAAGATTAAATTCCTTTTAAGTGCCAGTTTTCTGCAGATGTGCTTCAGGTTTTGGAGGAAGCCAATAAACCCACTACTAAAAAATTATATGTGACTAAATGGAAGAAATTTTGTATTTGGTGTCTCAAGCATGATCTGGACCCTTTTACTGTGGAGGTGCATACGGTCCTTTCCTCTTTGCATGAGTTGCACAATTCTGGCTTGACATATTCATATGTTAAAATTAATTTGTTAGCCATTTCCATTTGCCTGGCTCTGAATCCACTTTTGGCCCTAGTTTTGAAGTCAAACAATTTTTAAAAGGCATCCTTCATATTTGGTCTCCAAGTACGCATATTCCTCCTTCTAGGGACCTTAATTTTGTTCTTGAGAAATTGGCTCATTCTACTTTTGACCCTGCAGTTTCTTCTTCCCTTCAACATTGTACTTAGAAGACTGTATTGTTGGTGGCTTTTACTTCTGCAACAAGAGTCTCTGCATTGCAAGCCCTCATGGTGGTTCCACCTTTTTTGTTTTTTTTTTCCACAGGGACAGGGTGTCTCTTCTTACAAGTTCTTGTATGCCTGAGGTGGTTAATGATTTGTAATTGAATCAGTCCATTCATCTTCCTTCTTTTTTGTCTTCTCCACAGAATTCTACTGAGAGGTTTCTTCACACCTTGGATTTACATAGACAGCTCAGATTTTACTTGGACATGTCAAGGAAATCTGGGCAGCTTTTCATTTCCTTTCATGCCAGGAAATAGGTTTTGGCAGTGTCTAAGCAAACCATTTCCTCCTGGACTACTAAGGCCCTTTCTTTTTGCTTTCCTCTTCTGTTTGTGCTCAGTCTACCAGGGCAGTGGCCTCTTCTGATTCTTTTTTCAAGGGTATGGATACTAGATCCATCTTGGAAGCTGCTACCTGGTCTTCTGTTCACACTTTCTCCAAACATTGCAAGTTGGATGTCATTTCTAGGCCCAGAGCGGGTTTTGCCAGGGCCATCCTTCATAGGTTTTTGGCAGTCTATTCTGTGGTTCCTCTTCCCATACTTTAAAGTGGCTTTTTTACTCTACCAGGAGTAAAGAATACTGCAGCAGTGGTAAGGAAAAACACAGTGCAGTTGTGCAAAATCCTACCAGAACAGTAGATGTCCTGCTTCTCTCTTTTATAGTATTCTGTCCCTCCTTCCTACCCCACTGTTACTTTCTGTTATCCTTTTGGCTGAAGTGTCTTTCTATTTATCCTCATTTATGTATATGTATACGTATGTACATGTGTGTGTGTGTGTGTGTGTGTGTGTGTGTGTATATATATATATATATATATATATATATATACACACACACACACACACACAGACACACACACACACACACACACACACACACACACACACACACACTTATGTGTAAATGTAGCTGTATACATGTATCTACTTTATATATGTGTATGTGTGTGCACGTGCATATGCATACAAACACACACACATAGACATACAAATATCTAAAATATAAGTATATATGTATATGTCTATACACACACACACACACACACACACACACACACACACACACAAACAATATACACACAAATACCTCTTCTGCTAATCATAATGCAAGATCACACAGTCATCATTCAGCTGTTATTTATTTAACATTTGTTTGCCGGGAAAGTCCAATTTGGAATGAAGCCAATTTTCAGCGGAGGCCTGGGGAGAAATGCCCCAGACATATGTCTTGTAACGTGGGAGGAAACTAGAGCACCCGGAGAAAACCGACATGAACGCAGGAGGACATGCAGATTCTGCACAGAAGGTGACCCAGCCGAGAATCAAACTGGAGAACCTCTTGCTGTGAGGCAGCAATGCTACCACTGCAACTCTGCACCTTCCATGCATACTTACCATCCATGCAGCTGTTCTTCCATACGTAAAGGAAAACATTAAGATTCATTGGTCTAACACAGGAGGACATAGCATCCAAGTCGAGTGCTGTTTTACAAAGCGCATGTGTCACTTATATAAGACCAGTTATTCAGTATAATGATTCTAATTCATTATTTTGTACTTTATCTAAGTGTCACCTAGTGAGATTGGAATGTTTTCAGAGAAAATTCACAAGGAAATTTGATATTGTAGCAGTATGATCTATAATTGAAAACTGCATCATCTAGGACTATACTTTATTAGTTACAGATTAATGAAAAAAAATGTTTGGGATGCAGAACATTATTTGTTGAAGAAGTAAGAATATTATTAAATATAGACATTATAGATACTAAGGTGTACCTCAATGGAAACAGTTTGACATATAGGAAACAGAAAAGTAAAACATTGAAAAGAGCATAATCTGTTACACAGTCTATTGTTAATCTACATAATAAGCTGTCATCAATCAAGACTGGTCTGACTTTGGAGTCCTTTAAGATAGCTTTAGATTGTTGGGTTGGTCTTTGGGCTTGTTCATATATACCATGTCTGTATTTTATTCCATAGTTTAACAGTAGGCTAACAAATTTTGTTCTTAACAACAATACACAGACTTCTGTATAAGGCAGAAATTTGCCCAGTCCTTAACAACTTAATACAACAGTATTGCCCCAACAGAATTTTATGCTGTAGAGAAAAATAATTAATCACTATAACCAAATCATGTAATACTGCAGGTTATTCTCTGTATTCAGATAGGATAGCTAAACTATGAAACCACATCCCAACTACCACTGAAATCCATTCAGAATGCAAACTCATTTAAAAAACAACTAAAACTTCATGTATCAAATCAATGGATGTGCTCCTGTCCATCTCCAGGATAAATGCCACTGTTGCCTTCAGCTTGCCATATCTCCCTACCATTTCTCTTCATCCAGAATCCCAAGCTCCACAACCAGTCTTCAACAATGCCTGTAAAGTTTTACTAGAATCTCCCAGCTATTTACATTGTGATGCTGCTCAACCCACCTCTATACATGCAAAATAAACCTTATGCTAGCCATATGTAGAATTAATCTGCTTTACCCCACCTTATAATGACAATATTTGCATTTTGTTCCCTACCGAATTCCGTGTCTCATTTCAGTTTCTTTGAATTTCTAACCACTAATCACATGATTTATTACCTATTTGACAAATCCGGTAACGCACCTCTTCATATGCTCAGTGCTCAACATCTACTAATGAATAAGTATCGTTTATACTGTAATAGTTGCTCCTCTTTCATATAAATAAACTTGGCAAATCTTTGTAAATTGTTAATGCATATTGTTTAATGTCTGTTCAGTTATGTTACTGAATTCCTTTTTAAAAATGTGTATAATGTGTAGGAGCTTTTCTCCCCGAGCTTCTGCTGAAAAGGGTTTTTAATTAAACCCAGTCAAAAAAGCCCTGGAAACAAATGTAAAATAAAAATAAAGTTTAATACCACTGTCAGATACCTACACAGTAAACCAGAAACACTGAAACCTTTCTTTTCTTCCTTACATTATCTTTTATGCTAATATAGTATTTCCACAATATTAATGACTTTAATGTCAGAAGCAGAGTATCAAATCAGCTAGGAAGTTCAGGAAATGATGGGCAGAAAGTCAGTTTCTGTTTTTGTTCAGTGGTTGAAGTAGTAGGTATGAAAGAGTAAACCCTCAGACTGATGTGTGCAGTTAACAGAGCTACATGGGTGAGCTAGACAGTATATCCCGCTAGTTTCCATTTTTCAAGTAACTAACTTTGGAATAAGAGCAGATGCAGTGTTAATGAAAAAAATTACAGTTTGCACTTTTATCAGATATTAACTGAAAGGATAACAAAGGGCAGAGAACTGAAATAAACTAGTTGACAGCATTCTAGTAAAATCA
This sequence comes from Protopterus annectens, assembly GCF_019279795.1. NCBI lineage: Eukaryota > Metazoa > Chordata > Ceratodontiformes > Protopteridae > Protopterus > Protopterus annectens. The sequence continues at coordinate 1,155,207,650 of NC_056739.1, forward strand.
GTTTAAGCAAATGTTTTTCTTCTTTGTTTTATACTCGAGTTCTGAGTAACTGTTTAAAGGCAGTGATGCCCTAACATATCAATTTTGCAGTGTTCTTTACCTAAGGAATCTCTTGCCGGGGATAGCCCAGTGTCCAGTCAGTATACCAAAGCACACACTAGAACTTGCTGCCACTCTGAATGCCTTTGTTGAACATCGGTGTGAACGTCCTTCTGTTGTGCCGGTTACCAAGCCATGTTTTCAGTTCGTGCCCTGATGGGGTTTCTTCTCTTTTTTAAATTTTTTTATTTATTTATTTTTGTGGTTATTGTGTTCATGTTATCCAGAAAGGAAAATTGTCAGTGTGGGGCACATATTCCCCATAAAGACCATCACGACCAGTGTCTTTTCTGTTTGGGTGCTTCCCACAATCATACACAGTGCTGTATCTGCCAGGGGTTCATGCATAATACCCTTCATAGCCAGCTTTGCTCCTTGTCCATAAACCTAGAGAACCAATGTCTTACGTTGTTGGATAGATGTGTTATGGCAGAATCCTCCCACCCCAAGGGCCAGGAATACCATCCGTGGTTGCTTTGAATTCCTATGCTGCAACCCCATCTGAGGCTAGCATAGATCCACCTTCTCGCACATACTCAGCAGCTTTTAAAATACCTGTACCTGACATTGAGGGGGAACCTCTGCTTCTTTTATCCAAAAGACAAAGGGGAATTACTCAGATCTTAGTTAGGGAAAAAGATTCCTACAACCATTATTGAGTCACACCACGGGTATCTTGAGCGGATGTCCCACAGAAAAAGATATCAAAAAATCATATTTCCCCTGTTAAGGATCCCCAACATGAATGCCAGGGTTTATTTAATGCTTTGATGGCCTTGAAAACTCCTCAAGGGGTCTTTGTTCCTGCTCCTCCCTGATCTTCCACGAGGACAATGAGAACCTGGACTCAGTGGAAGAATCTTTAGGTTACTCTTCCCAGATCCCTTCCCCCTTAGACTATTGTTCAGAGGAGGAGGACTCCATGAGTCCAGGTTCACCCCTGGAAGATTTCTCCTTTTGGAATACCATTGCCTGTATGATGGATTATTTTAAGTAGGATTGTTCTCAAGTCCGTAAGATTCAGAAGAGATATTATGAGCCCCTACAGATGGAGTCTCCCAAACCATCTGCTGCTCCTCCTGTTCTGGCTGCCCTTCAGGATACTTTCTAGGCAGTATCTGTAGCCCCTGAATCTCAGACCCCTGAACCTAAGAAGCCAGATAGAGTCTATAAAATGCCTGATGAGTGCAAATTTCTTTATAAATTCCCTTCTGTTGATCCTTCTGTACTGTCACTCTCATCTGACAAGCCATCCAATTTATTGCCCTCTACAAAACTATTGCCTTCTGATAAGGATAGTAGGGCTATTGCAAGGCTGAGCAAGAAAGTTTACACTGCTGCCACTTAATCCTTTGGGGCCATCAACTAACCACGTATGTCTTGGCTGTTGTTTCTCAAGTTTCTAAGGTGGTTTCTAACTTTCCTTACTCTGAGGGGAAGGCTTCGGCCCTTTCCCTGCAGGGCTCTACTTCTGAAGTTGCACAGCATTCAGTCAAATGCAGCTGTGATGCAGCTGTTGCCTCTTTCAGGGGTGCTGCCTTTTGTTCAGTTATGAAGCAGTATTCTTTGCTTCATCTTCAGGCTTTGCCTGATAATGTTAAGGCTAAATGTCTGGATGTTCTTTGTATAATACAATTTTGGATCTGCTGCTGCTACTGAACTTTTCAAGTCTCTCCAGCACAAGAGCAAAGCCTTGCAGGAGTTGAAACATATTTTTTGTTTCTCCTCTTCCCAAATTTCAGAGGAATTATCCCTCTAAGTCTGTATTTGTTTGTAAGCAATTTCACCCTCCTCCTAAGGGCAAGAAGTGTTCTAGGCATATACCTCCTGCTAAGTCTGCTCAGCCTCCTACCGCCCAGAAACCTGCTTTTCAGGACAAGCCAGCTTCTGTTTGACAGTTTGCTTCCTCCTTTTCTCAGCCAGTTTCCCTTGTCCCTCTGTCTGTTCCTGTCTCTTCCAAATTGGCTATGAATCACTTCAAACTCTTGGATTTTGTCCATTATCTATCAGGGATATTTCATGGTTTGGAATTCCCTTTCTCCCTTTTTCAGGCATTCCTCAACATCCACAGGATCAGCTCTCTCATTTCCCAGAGGTTCTTTACTCTCTTTTGGCTGGCTCATGGCATCATTTAAGCCATTTCTGCTGCCCAAATAGGGAGGGGGGGGTTCATTCCAAGATGTTTTTGGTCTCAAAAAAGGAGTGCACTTGGAGACCAATTCTGGATCTTTTCTAGATGAACACCTTCCTTAATATTCCTTCCTGTCAGATGTTATCTCTGCAGACATTATTTCCTCTTCTTCAACCCCAGGCTTTTTGGGTATCTCTGGATCTCAAGGATGCATACTTTCACATCACCATCCACCTCCTTTTCAGGAAATTATTACATTTCTCATTCTCTTCCTTGCAGTTTCAGTTCTCTGTTTTGTCCTTTGGCCTCTGTACTGCTGCAAGGGTATTCACCAAATGCTTCACCAAATGGCTTTTTGCAAGATTTGAGGAATTTGGATCTTTCCCTGTCTCTCTGCTTATTCAAGCTCCTTTCCCCAACACAATGCTTCCAAATCTCACATGTACTATTTCCCTCTTACACAGTCTGGGGTTCACCATGTATTTTCAAAAATCAGTTCTGATACCTTCCCAGAATCATATTTTCCTTGGCTGCAGACTACAGACAGTTCCCATGCTGATGAATCAGCCTGCCCCAAGCCTCTTACTTTCGAAATACCTTTATCCAGTCCCTTCTTCTTCTGGCATCTGTCTCCATCAGGGAATTTCACAGAGTTCTCAGGTTCATGGCTTGCTGCATATTAGGAAGCTTCAGTGGTACCTCAAGTCAGTGTGGCTTCAACATTGCCACCCTCTGGACTTCCCAATACATTTTCTTCCCTGTCTCAAGCTTGAACTTCAGTAGTGTATTCTTAACCTTTCACTCAGCTTGGGGCTTCCTTTTCAAGCTCCAGTTCCAACTCAGGAGCTCTGTACAGACACCTCTGACAGGGGGCGAGGTGCATCCTTTGGCCACCTCATTAGAGGTAGGATCACATCAATGTGAAAGAGATGAGGACTTTGCTTATGGCTCTTCAGGCTTTCTGTCCACTCTGTTATCCCAGGCCCCTCAAAGTTTTTACAGACAGTACCACAGTGATGTGGTATGTCAACAAATAAGGAGGCTCACTATCTTATCTTCTTTGCAGACTAGCTCTTCAGGTGTGGAATCTAGCTGTCCAGTATCAAGTGACATATCAGGTAGTTTACATTCCCTCAGAGCACAATCTAGTGGCAAACTCCTTTAACAGGTCTAGCACACAAGCTCACAAATGGATGCTTCACAGAGATTTGTTCCTGGACAGTATCCATTGGTGGGGTATTCCTCAGGTAGATCTTTTTGTCTCCACTCTGAACAGACAACTTCCTCTATTCTGTTCCAAACTCCTAAGACCTCTGCCTTAGAAGTGGATAACCTGTATTTTCCTTGAAAGGGGAAGTTTCTGTATGCCTTCCCCCTTTCTCTGTTACCACGAATCTTGCACAAAATCAGGCAGGACTTTCACAAAATGTTGCTAGTGACTCCATTTTGGCCCAGACAACAGTAATTCCCCCTTCTTTCCCACTTGGCCAGGGGCAGTCACCACACATTACCTCACAGGGTAGATCTTTTCAAACAAGACAAGGGGTCACTCTCAACTGATAAGGTTTTGATCCCTTTCAGGCACGTCTTTTCTGATGACTTGCTTTGTGGTCTGTAGGAGTCCAGGAGACCCAATAACAGGAAATCCTATATGTCCAAATAGAAGTGATTTTCTGTCTGATGCTTCTTTTGCCATCGGGATCCCCTGTCTGTGGAGGTTCCTCTGGTTCTCTCTTGGTTGTGTGATCTGCCCCAATCTAGGCTGGCACATTCTTCAGCTGAAGCTCACCTGTCAGCAATTTCTGGTTGTCTGCCCTTGACTCCTCCTCTGGCCTCTAGATTTGAGGTCAAGCAATTTATTAAAAGCATCCTTCATATCAGGCCTCTCAGGAAGTCTATTCTGCCTTCTTGGGACCTCTGTTTTGTCCTTGAGAAATTGACTGCTGTTCCTTTTGAGCCTGCTTGTTCAACTTCATTTATAACACTGTACTTGGAAGACTGTTCTCTTATGGCTCTCACTTTAGCCAAGAGGAAGTCTGAACTTCAGGCTGTCATGGCTGTTCCTCTTTTCTTAGTTTTCCACAGAGACTGGGTTCTCTTTGTAATAATCCTTCTTTTATGCCCATGGTGGTCAATGAGTTGTCCCTTAATCAGTCTATCCACCTCCCTTCCTTTTTTCCTCCCCTGTAGTCTGCCAGTGAGAATGTTCTTCACACCTTGGATTTGCAAAGACAGCTCAGATATTATTTGAATAAAACTGAAGTTATTTACATGTCTGAGCAGCTTTTTGCTTGTATTAATCCCAGGAGTTTAGGTATGGCAGTTTCTAAACAAATTGTCTTCTTCTGTATTTCTAAGTCCATTTCCTTTTGTTATTCTTTTCATGGCACGTGTCTTTCATCATCAGTAACGTCTCATTCTACTAGAGTAGTTGCCTCCACTGGTCCTTTTTTAAAGGGTGTGAATGACAATTCCATCTTTAAGGCTGCTACTTGGACCTCTGCTCATACTTTTCACTACGTATGACAAATTTGATGTTATTTTCTGGGCCAGGACAGACTTTGCCAGGACTATCCTGCATGGGTTTGTAGAGGGCTCTTCTGTACCTTCCTCCTCCCAGGCTTTCTCTTCAGCTGTTGTACTCTCCCTTAGGTAAAGAATGCTGCTACAGTGATATGAAAGGACATAGTACAGTTGTGTAAAATCTCACCATAGCAGTAGATGTTCTTCTCTTCACTGTTACAGTATTTTCTGCCTCCTTCCTACCCCCTCTAGTTTAGCTCTTGCCCTATAGTTTTCTTACTCACCTGGCTGAGGGGTCCTTTGTCATCTTCCTCCTTTTTTCTATTTCTGGATGCACATGTTCTCATTGTCCTTAAGGACATTCTGTTCCTTCTGGGGCTTTTTTTAGTTCTTAGTGTGTGCGTCCTTAAGTCATCTTAATGCCCTACACCTTGCATGGGGAGCATATGTGCGATGTACAATGTCTATAAGTACTATAGGCTTTGATATATTGGCCAGATGTTTAGCTGTCCTTGGCAGGAGATCCCTTCAGTAAATAATACTGCAGCAGTGAGAAGAAAGACATCTACTGTTATTGAAAGATTTTACACAACTGTACTTTCTATTTGGTGGTAAGATAATATGCTGTATACAGGCAATTGTGACGTGCAGACCACAAGCAGGGAATAATCAGGACAAATGCATTAGTGTACAAAAACTGCTTGTAATAACAAATTACTTACTGTTGTCATTTTGAAAGAAAGAGAACATTATCTGCTGGGTACATTACCTCATTTATGCTGATTTGGTTTGCTCCTCCTGATTGCATTAACCTACAGTATACCTTTTTGTTTCAGGGTATCAGGGGGAGAGCTGTTTGATTTTCTAGCAGAGAAGGAGTCACTTTGCGAAGAAGAAGCAACACGGTTTATTAAGCAGATATTGGATGGTGTCAGCTATCTGCACTCTAAGAAAATAGCCCACTTTGATCTAAAGGTAGGAGTTTGTTTTTTTTCCAGTGTGTTTAAAAAAAAAACAAAGTTATACCAGATCGAAGTAGTGTACTGAAAAGAAGCCTAAGTAGAAGTTCAAGGAGGATTTGGATAAAAAAAATCTTGCATTTGTTATACCTACTTAATACTTATTTCTGCAGAGCTCTTTGACCATTGATCATTACCATGAGCAAAACTGCATGAGTTCTAAACTGAGTTAAGAAGCTTAAGGGGCAGGTGGGTAAGACAAGTCAGATTGGCACTAAACTATTGAGTGGAGCATTTTTCCTGAATGAAAACCATTCTAGAAAGCTTAAACGGTTATTATGGTAGTAGGGAAGTGCTGCAGCTACAAAACAGGCAGCGTTATGATATGTAATTGTCCTCTGAAAAGGGTATTGTCATTCCATAGTGGTGATTATCTGATGATCAGAATGTAGTAAGTCAATAATTATGGTAGTCAAGTAATTCTGAGAAACATTAAAGAACCCCACATAACAGAGTAAGGAGTAAAATAGCTGACAGTGACAGCAGTATGATAGTGTGTACACAGTTTTCTGCATCCTGTGTTTTGTAATAGATGGTTCAGGATATTTAGTTTATTTAATTTTGTACTGGGCCTATTTTCATTGTTATAGGTGCCTTGCAATGTAGTCCTTACTTATAGCTAACTACATGTCAGTCATGTCAGTCATGGCCCAGTCCGCCATTAACAAAAGTACTAGCCTCCCGACCTCCACAACATCTAGGCACTTAAGCATTGGAGTTTGATGTGCATTGCAATTCAGTTGATGTTCCTGCCTGCGCATGGGCAGATATCTTAAGTCTTTTCTTCCAGTAGATCTTTGTTTAGCTTAGCCTATCATCTAGTTTAGTATTATTTAAATAGATAGTATTCTTCAGTGTAAATTTATGGGGGTGGTTCTTAGGTCACATGTTTTTAAATAGATGGCTGAAATTGCTGAGTTTTAGCATTTTGCATATGGATAAAAAATAAATATTGTCAGTAAGGAGGTCATACAGACATTTAGCATGTTTGCAGGTTTCAAGGAAATGGTCTGTCACAGAAGACTGATTCACTGAATCAGTAGATAAAAATGCTCACATGTGATTTTTGTTTCACTTTCTTTTGCTTCTTTATTCTTTACAGACTCATATAATTTACATCCGTAACTTTTGTTCCACATTCTTTCACTTCTTTATTTTTTACGTCATCATATACTTCTTAGATGTTTTCTGTTGTATTACTGCCTTGTTTTTTTTTTCATTCTTCTGTTTCTTTCACTTACATAGTTGACATTGCTTGTGGCCTAGCAAAATCAAGTATTATCTGTAGTGTTGTTTCACCACTCCTCTTGAGCTCTATGTCTCTATTAGTTGTCTCTTTATTTTATTTTTTTTAATTGATATCATAGCATTTATATTCATTGTAGAGTTTTTTCCTGGTATACAACATGTGTTGTTTTGTTGTCTTCTTGTACTCTTGAACTTAAGAAATTCCAAACTGTGCCATTCTTTTCCTTTCTTTTCTTTTTATTTGTTTTAATTTGGTTTTAAAACAATAAATAAATCACTTATAAAACAAAACTATTTACATAGGTCCACAGCTGTTCAATACATCAAAGTTATACATCAAAAACAATTAGTATCTTTCAAGCAAGTCCGTTTAATCCAAGATTTGTATGAGTGTGTAATATTAGAAGTTCTCATCTTTATAGTATGCAGTTCACTACTGCAAACCAGTGTTGCCATACTAATAAATTCAGCACTTCAGGGGGTAACGTTACTTTTCCAATTTTTAGTAATTACTTTTTTTTTTGCTATAGCAAGAATAGACCAAAGAAGAGGCACTTTGGGTTTTTGGAGTTATTCCCAGGATCTGAGCATTAAATAAAACTAAAGATTTAGAAATATTACATCTATCTAACTATAGACTTGAATAAAGTTATTAATTTCTTTCAAAAGGGGGAGATTAATTCACATTCATATACCATATGTGTCCAAGCAATTAGAATCACATCCCAGCATTTAATTCTATTTGATTTATGCATAATTGTAATTTTGTTAGGAGTGACAAAAGCTCTATTTAAAAATGTCCAAATTAAAATGTTCCTATATAATGAAGATGCAATTTTATCTATAGATTTTAATATTAATTTCTTGTATTGTTCAGAGAAGTCTTCACTATTAATTTTTGAGGAATAGTTCCAATAGGATTTGACTAAATATGTGAAATCTAACTTAAGAATTGTATAAATTTGTGACAAATATGATTTATTTTTCACTGCATTATTGGTATTTATTAATAATTCCAATAATATGGGGAACAATTTCTTATGTAGGTTAAATATCTTATTTACCTCTGTGTTCAAGAAATCTCAAAATATTTGTAAAATTCTCAGAATCTTTATTCTATTTTGACCTTAAATTTCCAACAGTATATATATCAGTACCATTTAAGAAATGATGCTAATAAATTAAATTAATTTTTGTTGCAATACTAGCATTTTGTTGAAGTTATAAGTTTCTAAGCAGTCATTTGTATATGTAGTTGGAAACATAGAAAATATTAAGTCATTAATAACGTGGTTAGAATATGTGAACTTTTGGAAAGTGGAAATGGTGTTATTTCAATAGGGAATTTGAGAAGACAGAGTAATACCATTTACACAAAAATCTTTTAATAACTGGATAAAACCATTAGATACTATTTGTTTATGACTGGTTGTCAAATATTTATTATTTACTAATCATATATCTTGATGTATTTGTTTCCATTTTGAATCATAAGATGAATTTGTCCACAGTGGTATAACTCTTACAGTTGCTGAAGTAGCACACAGTTGAATATCAGGGAATCCTTTTTCACCATTATCCCAACCTTTTCTATGCTAATCAAGGGAAACTCTTGGTTTATCAGGATGCCAAAAGATTTAAGTAGAATATTGTTTATATACTTCATCAATTTTTGTGGTGGATATAGTACTAAAGATTGTAAGACAAACAATATTTTAGGGAGAATTACCGTCTTAGTAAGGATTAGTCATTCTTCCATGAGAAAGAAGAATTTGTTCCAAACTGTGACTAAATTTAAAATTTTATCAACAACTGGTTGAAAGTTTGTATCATTTCTTTGTTATTAGACATAATGGTTATTCCAAGTTATTTCATTTGATTGCTATTCCAATTGAAGTTAGAATATTTTTATATGATTTTTAGATGTTTTCATTAAATAATAATGCACTTGTTTTATTATGATTAAATCTTAAGTTTGAGATTTCTTTAAACTGACTCAGAGCTAATTATATGTTCTAATGAATTGTCTATATTTCCTATTGTTAGTAAAATATCATGAGCAAAGAGTTGAATCTTTAGATCAAAATCTTCTTTTATTTTGATACCATTAATATTCTTATTGGATCTAATACTATAAGCAAAGGTTTCTATAGCTAATGCAGAAAGTAGAGGTGATAATGGATAGCCTTGTTTTGTGCCTTTTTGTAATTTAAAGGAAATAGAAAGAAAATAACCTATTTTAATAATAAGCACAAGAGTTATTATATAACTTAGAAAGTAATGCAACTAGCTCAGGTGAGAAATTATACACTTTATGTGTTTAAACAGGTGTGATCAATTAACTGAGTCAAAAGCCTTATCTAAATCAAGACTAATGTTAGAAAGTTCTTTTTTTATTTGCATAGTCTGTTAATGTATGTCTTCTTGTTATATTATCCTGTACTTGTCTGTTTAAAATAAACCCAGCTTTATTGCTGTTAATTAGTTTAGGCATAAGTAGATTCATTCTTTTCGCTAAAAAGGCATGAACATCTTTTTTTATTAAAGACCTTTACTGAATTCTTACTTGTAACATAGGCAACTTTACATTCATATAAAAGAACTCTATCTTATAGTCCACATTTAAATGTGGAATGGGTATGTATGATGAACACTTTGTAGGATCTTTATCTTCTTTTAAAACAGGTTATATAAGGAAATATTTCCATGATGGGGGACTTCAGCAGTTGTTTTTATTTCTCTGTAGACCTTATCTAATATTTTAACTGTATCATCTAGTAGTATTTTATATAGTTCTGATACAAGACCATCTAAGCCTGGTACCTTATTATTTTTTAACTTTTTATTTGATCTTTTATTTCTGTTAAAGTGAATGGTCTATCAATTTATTGTTTTTATTTGTTCACTTGTTAATGTATTACTTATATTTTCCCTTAGAACAGTTTGAACTATATGATCATTTAGTCATTTGTATTATTATTTATATTTTCATGAAATATTTTAAAGCCCTCAAGAATACCTTTAATATCTGTTCTACTTTCTTTTTTATTTATATGTGTTATAATTGTTTTGATATGATTTAGTTTATTCATTTTCTTTGATCTAAGAGCAAGTTTATGCAAACTTAATATGCTTGAAGTTTTCATTTTTCCAGGTTTATTGAAACTTTATAATTTAGAACTTCAACATATTTTGTATTTAAAGCATTTAAGTTCAGACTGACTGAAAATGTCATTTGTATTAAGATTTAACTTTAGTGTGTCTATTTTGGCCTGTAGTGCATTCAATTATTTGTCCCATTCTCTTGTTTTACTAATATATCACCTTGTAAGTCTTCCATTTAAGTAAGCCTTTAGTGAATCTCACAGGACACCGTCAGTTACTTTACTGTACATGTTTATTTCTAGGAAATTTTTATCCTTTTGTTTTAATAATGTATGCTGTTAATATCCTGTGATGTATTATATTGTCATTTTACAATAATATTAAAGATTATAGTATTATGGTCCGATAATGGACATGAAACTATTAAAACTTCTCTGATATGTGATAATAGATTGTTGGAGATAAAAACTTTATCAGTACTTGTTTGTGTTCCATAGCTATATGAATAATGGGTAAATTGAAGTGAGTTTGTTTTCCTTAGCTCATATATAGCCTTTAAGTTCATTAGATTTACAAAACTGATTAAGTGTTTATCTGAAGATGTGATTCTCAGCTTTCTGTCTGCAGTGGAATCTTTGTCTGATAAGATACAATTAAAATCACCAGCAATTATGACCTTATCTTTCATGTAAAAGGCTGTAGTGTCTAAGTAATTTTTTTACATCTTTAGCTCCAAACCCTAGAATCCAATAAGAGTTCACCAATGTCTATAATTTTCTGTTCCACTCAATTATAACATTGCTTAACATACCATTTTCATCAACATAAGTATATTTTACTTTAGGCATTACTGGTGAGTCCCATAAAATAAGGGTGCCTGTTCTTTAAACTTGAAAGTCAGAGCCTGCAAAAATTAAGTAATTCTTTAATGAAAGTTTATTTACATCTTTATTAAGTAAATGATTTTCCTGTAGAAATGCAATTTGAGCTTTATGTAATAGAAATTATTTGAACAGACTCCCCCTCTTTACTGATTACTTAGCCATGAATATTAATAGATATGCATTTAAAATCATACATTTATTTAAAGGAGAAAAAACATGGGTATAATGAAATTGATTTATGTGTAGAACTTATATACTTTATATATAACAATATGAAATCTTCAGCTATGGACAAACAAAAAATACTTAATAATATAACTCTAAAACATTCAATCATGGAATAATGTATTCCTAGTTTGTTGAAAAAGACGAACAAACTAACTCTCAAACACTCCATTACACTAAAAACACTTAGCTCATGATTATGATTTATATTAATGTGTCTCATTTTTTAGTATGCATCATCTTAAAAAAGCCCATCAGTGAGTTATTATAAATAAGAAAAGTTAAACAGGTGTTCAGAATCTTTATTATAAGTTGACCAAACTGAATATCTCTACAATCATCTTTCCCTGTACCTCACATTAGCTCCCTAGTCTACTATAGGGAGGATGTCAGTTGTTATATTCATATTTATTAATTTACAGGTCAGATAAGCTTATGTTTCTTTTGTTTTGTTTACTATGTGTAAAATTGTTCATAGAATCATAAGTTCATAAATTAGTACCAGGCTAACTGTCCTTGTGGGCCATTCTAAGCACAGCCAATTGCCCCATGTAAGAATCAAGCCCTTCACCTTGTGCCTATAAGGTGAGCACCTTAATCATTATACCAACCTCCCACCCTTCTAGATATATTTATATTCTTTAACTATACATATTTAGTTATTATAATCTCTGTTTCTGTTTGTATGCTATGTCTTGTACTGTTACTGTATTCCTAAGTTTTATAATTTAGCTATAATCCTAGTGTAGAGTGTCATATAGTAGAACATTTATATTTACCCTTATATAGTATGATAAAACTGTCTAATAGGTACTACTGAACACTCTATCAAATAAAAAAACTCTAACAAAGGAAGGAAAAAGAACTAAAAAAACACATTTCCGATTTGAGCAGTTTTGTTCTTTATTTATCAAACTTCATCAGACATTTTTCAGTACTCAAATATAAATGAGTGAAAATTCAAAAGTAAACAGCCTAAAATACAAGAGAGAAAGCTCTGCCCACAATGTGGATGTCATGAGCTATCTAATCCATTTAAGTAAGCATTTTAGTTATGGACAACATTGTTTATACCATAAAATGGAAGTTACTTTGAGTAACAACAAAAACTACAGCATTGTCCAGCCAATGAAATTGATCGGATTCTTTTGGAACTTTTTAATGACAACTTGCTTTCAAGTCATGATTTAGAGTTCATACAAGTAATTAATCTATGTCTGGGGAGAATGTTTGGGATTCCCCAGATACATAAAAATGTGTCTGACCCACCCCTTAGGCACATTGTTTCATGCAAGAAAATCAAGACTGAATTTATTGATTTTTCATTTAAAACCCATTGTTCAGTCTTCCTTGTTTTACTTAAAGGACTCTTGGGAATTTTTAAACCAGGTCTTTAATTTTGTCAGTAAAAACCACAACCATCCTAATCCTATTCTTTGCAGTTGTTTTTTACTTGTTATCCTTGACATTGTAGCCTTGTATCCTAGTATTCCATACAAAGAAGGTATTAGCTTGGTGGAAAGATACCTCACTGTACATGTTAAGAAGGAATCAGAGAAAATTAGAACCACATGTAACTATTACAGATTGTTTTAGACAACAACTTGTTTATTTTCAATGAGAAAATCTAACATCAGAAAAAAGGTATTGCCATGGCAGTTAAAATGGCTCCAGCATATGCAAACTTAGTACTTAGCGCTTGGGAAGTGGACACTCTTATTAACTTGGAAGCATTCAAGCAGGTCTGGTTTTATATGCATTTTATTGATGATATATTTTTTCTATGGTTAAATTCACACTCAGATCCTGATGTTTTCATTAATAGTATCAGGGATAGCATCTCTTTCCTTGATTTTACAGATTTTCTTCGTGTTCAGTCATTACATTTGGGTAATCCTGCTGGCAGGTTGCCCTCAGTCGGCCTGAATTCCAAAGTCTTGGGTCCTGCATCGGCTGCTGTCGCCCCTTCCTTGACATCAGGTTGTCAGGGGTATAAAAGAAGCAGATGATGCCATTTTCTTTAGTCTTTCTTGCCGCGCGGTGCCCGAAGCAGAAGCAGTTCACAAGTGCCGGTCAGCCGACTCCTGAGATTTTTGTGTTCGAGTTTCAGATCCGAAGTCTTCATTAAAAGCTAAGTACCCGTTGGAGAAACATTTTTCTTGTTCCAGACCAATGTCAGAAAAAGTTAATAATTGTATTTCTTGTGGGAAGCAAATACCTCATAAGGACTTTCATTCTTACTGTATTCCTTGCCTAGGCCCTGACCACGAAGTTTCAAGGTTTTGTGCTAGATTTAACCAATGGACTATTAAGCGTTGGTACAATTTTGCACTAAGCTATTTTGGGCGCAGATTTAATTATACAATGCCGTCGGATAGCCATCCAACTACCAGAGTTCACAAAAAGCGCAAAGAAAAAGAAAAAGATAGGCAACCGAGGTCCAAAACTGACAACGAAGCTTCTCCTAAGCCAGTCGCTGGTTCGCCGGTTCTCAGTGAGGCGCTTTGCAGCCCCTGACGCCCGCTACTTTAGAGTCGCAGGCCAGTACCGACTCCCACGTGGAGTCGGTCAGGCCGCTGGAAACTCAAGGTATTGGAGCCTTGGAGACTATTCCCTCAGATGGGTCTGGAGCCGCTGAGCAGGCATCGGCTTCTGAGGGTGTTTTCAGACCTAAACAATTATACATTAAACCGACTACAGTTTGAAAGGCAAAGACTAAAGCACCTTTAAAGACAAAGAAACAAGTTCACTAGCCACATGGACAGGCCTCCATGCCCAAAATGGCCGAAGACTTAATTACCTTGATCAGGGGTTCCCATCCCCCTCCTGGTAAGAGGCCTAGGCAAGAGACAGACTATGAATCTTCAGATCAGGTTTCCATTTCCTCAGATTCCTCTTCTGATCAGGAATATTCTCTTCCCCCCCTATGAAGATTCTGATGCTGAAGAGTCTATTCCTTCAGCTTCTCCTCCTGAGGACTATTCCTTTGGGGAAACCTTGCATACCATGAGGGAGCATTTCCACTGGGAGAGCCAAGATTTTTCAGAATCTAAGAAGAGGCTCAGGGACTTCCTTCTACTACCTCAACACAGGCCACTAACTATTCCACCTGTGTTAGACATTGTAGATGATGTGTTTTCAGAGTCTAGTCTGACCCCTGACTCCTTACCTCCAGCTCCTGTTAAGCCTGACAGATACTACAGGGTTCCTGACTCTCATAAATTCCTTTTCAAAAACCCTGCTGCAGACCCAGAAACTATTTCTCAGGGTTCCAAAGGGGTTAAGGCTTCCACTGCAAAAAACCTTACCCCCCTCTGACAGAGAGATTGTAGGGCACTGGATAGATGGGGAAAAAAGATTTACACATCTGCTACCTTGGCTATAAGGAGCTTAAACTTCCAGTTTCATATGCTCAAATATCAGCAATATGTCATGACACTGCTTAAACAGAAAATGTTGTTAAATTCTGAATGTGCAGAAAACAAAGAAATGCAGGATTTATTGCATGCAGCTGAACAAGTTGGAAAGCATACTTTGCAATGTGGTTTTGATTCTCTGGAGGCCTCCTGCAGGGCCTCTGTTACGGGTTCTGTAATTAGGAGTCATGCTTGGTTAAAGGAACAAAATCTGCCTGATCATATCAAAGCTAAGTTATTAGATGCACCATTACAGCATGGTACCTTGTTTGGTGTTAAGGCAGAAGAGGTGTTAAAGAAAATGGAGGACAAAGTTAAATGTATGCAAACGGTCAAAGATGTTTTACAAGTACAGCCACCTAGGTTTAGCAGACACTGGCCAACAAAGAATTGGTCCTTTCCAGTGTCAGACAGACCTCAAAGGGGCAGATCCAGATGCCCTAGAGGCAGATCCCAGCCGCAATGTTCGTACAGGTCTAAGCAATGGGATGCTTCTATCTCCAAAAGTGGAGAAGACAAATCACAACCATACAGGAAACAGTCCCAATGACTTCCCCCTGCCTGCACCAAGCACTTATCTACTGGTAGCTCCCTTAGGGGGAAAAATAGCACTTTTTTCACAAAATTGGCACATTATAACCCAGGACAAATGGGTTCTAGACATAGTGTCACAAGGCTACAAGTTTCACTTCCATACCCTGCCAAGGGCAAATGGTTGGCCAGACCTGCCAAAACATCAATGGGCAGAGACTCAAAAACAAATTTCATCCCTCATGGACATGGGGGCTATTCAACAAGTGCCACAGCAAGAGCAGGGACAAGGATTTTACTCAAGACTGTTCTTGGTACCCAGAACGGACAAAACATGGAGACCAATGCTGGACTTATCTATTCTAAACACATTCCTGGATATACCAAAATTCAAGATGTTGACCTTGCAGCAGCTTCTGCCCATGCTGGGCAGAAAGGCTTGGCTCGTCACTTTAGACCTAAAAGAGGCATACCTGCATGTCCCAATCAGGCAATCATGCAGAAGATACCTCAGATTCAAGGCTGGTTCAAAGCATTACCAATTCTCTGCACTGCCCTTTGGCTTATCTACTGTGCCCAGGGTCTTCAAAAAGTGCCTGGCACCAGCAATTGCTTTCTGCAGACAAAGAGGAATACAAATATATCCTTACTTGGACGACTGCCTCATTCAAGCAGAGAACAAGGACATTCTACTACAGTATCTGGCATTTGTGAAAAGATTTTTAACATGCCTAGGGTACACAGTCAACGAAAAGAAATCAAAACTAGTACCCTCTCAAGAGATAATATTCCTGGGTGCAAGCTTAAATACAACTGCCCAGATGGCTTATCTCACGCCAGACAAACAAAGGCAGCTGACTACCTATTTCAAGGAAATGGCAACAAAGGCCCAGTTATCTGCAAGAAAAATTCTGCAGGCTTTGGGCTTCATGGCATCCTGCATCCTACTAATTCCATATGCAAGACTGCAATGGTACCTAAAAAGTGTCTGGACACAACATTGCCACAGCCTGGAAACAATGATTACTCTCATTCCCTGCCTGCAACAGGAGTTTCGATGGTGGGCAAAGGTTTGTCATCAAAACAAGGGACAGCCATTCTCACTACCCCCAGTCTGGCAGAACCTAACAATGGATGCATCAGATTATGCCTGGGGGGCCCACATGGCAGGAAAAGGCATTCAGGGCACCTGGTCCACAAATCAAATGCATCTACATATCAATCAAAAACAGATGCTAGCTGTTCAAAATGCCCTGACAGCCTTCAAGGACCTTATTCATCCGGGACAACTACTGATAAAGACAGACAATACCACGGTCATGTGGTACATAAACAAGCAGGGGGGCATGCATTCTTACCCCCTTTGTAGAATAGCCATGGATTTATGGGACATAGCATTGACTTACCAAATTCATCTGCAGGCACAATTCCTGCCAGGAAAAGACAATACTCTGGCAGACGAAATAAGCAGAAACCTCATGGATCCCCATGAGTGGCACCTGGATCCACAAATCTTCAGCATGATAACAAAGAAATGGGGATGCCCGGACATAGATCTATTTGCCTCCCCTCACAACTATCAACTAAAAAGATTCTGCACAAGGACTTATCACAGACAAGCATGGAAAGTGGACGCCTTATCTTTCAACTGGAAAAACCTATCAGTATATGCCTTTCCTCCACTGCCTCTCCTCCCCAAGGTACTCCTAAAGGTGAGAAAGGAGAAACCAAAAATTATTCTGATTGCCCCAGACTGGCCCCACCAGTACTGGTATCCGATCTTAAGGAACTTGTCTCAATGCCCAGCCTGGACCTTACCTCAAATACCTCATCTACTGTCCCAACAAAATAATCAGATTCTGCACAGCCAACTCAAGACTCTAAACCTGGCAGCATGGCGGATAATGTAGCCATACAAAGCACACCTCTCAGTAAAGCTGTGATGGATGTCATTTTGGAAGCCAGAAGGCCTAGTACTAGAAAATCCTATGCTGCAAAATGGAAGAGATTTTGTTCTTGGAACCAAGCTCAAGGAACTGACACAGCTGTACCAAATTTTCCTCAGATTTTGCAATACTTAACTGAGATGCTGGACAAAGGCCTATCTTTTTCATCAATTAAAATTCATGCCTCTGCTATTTCAGCTCATTATAATACAGAACAACCACTCTTTTCTCATCCTTTATTAAGGCAGTCCTCAGAGGAGCCAAAAATTTAAGGCCTCCAAGGAGATCGCCAATGCCTGCATGGGACCTCAATTATGTCTTGGAAAAACTCACCCTACCTCCTTTTGAGCCAGCTGCTACTGCGGACATAAAGTTTTTATCTTGAAAAACAGCTCTGCTCCTAGCAATAACTTCTGCAAGACGAGTGTCAGAGCTACAGACTCTCATGGCTGTGGAACCTTTTATCATTTTTTATCCAGACAGGGTCTCTCTGAGGACAAACCCTACATTTATGATTAAGGTGGTGTCCAGTGTAGCCCTTAACCAAACTATTCATTTGCCAACTTTTTATCCAAATCCACAGAACAAGGGGGAGAAAATTCTGCATTCTTTGGATGTACACAGACAACTTAGATTCTATTTGGACAAAACTAAAGTTTTCAGAAAGACAGAACAATTACTAGTGGCATATGCAGCAGGATCACAAGGAAAGGCTATCTCCAAGCAGACTGTTTCAAAGTGGATAGGTCACTGTATTTGTTTCTGCTACTCTCAGCACTAAGGGCATTAGGCCACATTCAACCAAAGCTGTAGCCACTTCTGCGGCCTTTCTCAGGGGAGTACCAACCAAAGACATTTTAGAGGCTGCTACTTGGAGTTCAGTGCACACCTTCACAAAGCATTACAAACTGCCACTTTACTCTAAATCCAGAGCAGGCTTTGCCACTGCAGTTTTGCAGGGCCTCATAGCCGCTCTTACTGTTGTTTAGCTCCAGCCCCCCAACCATAGCTTTGGGACTCCACCCAAATGTAATGACTGCAACAGTGAAACATGAAGAACATAGTACAGTTGTGTACACTTACAATAAATGTAGATGTTCGAGTGTATTCACTGTTGCAGTCCAGGTTACCCACTTGCCATCTTCTACAAACTATGTGGTGTATTTGCTTGTAGATGAAGGTAAAGTTTATACTGATGCATGTATATATAAATATTTATATATATATATATATATATATATATATATATATATATATATATATATATATTTGTTTTTTTTTTTTTTGCTACCTTTTTGGGGGCACCTGACATCTGGGGCAAGAAAAACTAAAGAAAATGGCATCGGCTGCTTCTTTTATACCCCTGATGACCTGACGTCAGGGAAGGGGCAACAGCAGCCAATGCAGGACCCAAGACTTTGGAATTCAGGCCGACTGAGGGCAACCTGCCAACAGGATTACCCAAATGTAATGACTGCAACAGTGAATACACTCGAACATCAACATTTATGGTAAGTGCACACAACTGTACTTTTCAGGCATTGGTCAAGTAGAAGATTTATCGTGAAGACACCTTCAGAAACAATCACCTGGATTTCAACAGTCAACATCCCAACTTTATGAAAAAGAATATTGTAAAAGGCCAATGTGCACACATCAGCAGACTTGTCAGTGAAGACAGCATGTTTTTTACCGAATGTGAAATTCTCAAAGGGCTTTTTTAGAAAGAAACTACCCTGCAGATTTCATTTACTCTTGCTTTAACAAGTTTCCAGTTGCAGGCATTCTTGCCACCAACTTATTTTAAAGTATGGGTTTATCAACATCCGTAAAAATCAGGCAATGACAGTTCTCATTTTCTACTACGAATCTCGTTGGATTCCAACAACATTTGACAATGTATCACCACAAACTGGAGCATTATTAATGTTAAACAAGAACTTTGCAGAGATTTGGGTCCCACCCCCACATTTTGTTTTAAAAAAACAATGTTTTTAAATCTTTGAATCTGAGAAAAATGGTACAATTTGTCGATTCTTAATAATGCAAGCATGTTCTCATGTGGTTACTGTATTTGCTGTCAATACATTTTAGTGGGAGATCAACTCTCTCTGTCAGCATGAAGTTTTACTCTAAAATTCAAGGAAGTATTCAGTTGTGCTTCCACTTGTATTGTTTACATTGCAATTTGCTCATACTGTGGATCGTTCTACATTGGTAAGACTGTAAGCTTAGTGACAGAATATAGGAACATGGCAGAGCTATTAGAATCTCTGACTTTAAAAATGCTTTTGCCAAGCATAGCTCTGTTTGTTCCCTGTTTTCATGTTTTAATTTTTTTGTTTGATGACAGTACTAACTTGCTTTGAGATTAAGGAACTACACTGGCAAGGCAGGCTGCATGCTGACACACCCCTGGACTGAATGATAATTTAAACATAAAATGTTTACTCAAATGGATTAGATAGCTCATGACATCCACATTGTGGGTCAAGCTTTCTCTCTTGTATTTTAGGCTGTTTACTTTTGAATTTTCACTCACTCATGTTTGAATACTGAAAGATTTCTGATGAAGTTTGATAAATAAACAACTCGCTCAAATTGGAAATGTGTTTTTCTAGTTCTTTTTCCTTCCTTTGTTAGAGTTTTTTTATTTTATATATTATTTACCCTTATATATTTGATACTCTAATCTAGTACTACTGTTAGAATTGGTTCTAT
Source organism: Protopterus annectens (assembly GCF_019279795.1). Taxonomy (NCBI): domain Eukaryota; kingdom Metazoa; phylum Chordata; order Ceratodontiformes; family Protopteridae; genus Protopterus; species Protopterus annectens. Next base: position 1,155,227,498 of record NC_056739.1, read on the forward strand.
TTTTTCCTTAAATACTGTGTTTAATAGTGTCTGAACAAACATCTGAAAACTCATCCCTTTCAAAATTCAAACTCTCCATAATAAATTGTTCTGAGATATTAAGTTTTGTTATCATTAAAAGGAGACAGTAGCAGAGAGAAACAATCCATTTTTTTAATCAGAAGTGTCATTCTATAGGCTAATGTATAAACTATGCTTTTGGTATACTGCAAGCATTCAGAACTATTTAATAACTGAGTTTGGTTTAGAATGCAATTCACTGTATTTTGCTTATTATCTAACTTGTATTCATTGACATCTTATCATATGATTCAAAATATGATTATTTACTTTTAGACAGCTCTTAGAATTTTAGAACTCCCGCAGCATCACAGAAGTTCTCATGATTCTGATAAGGTTTCTTCAAGCTGGTTCTTATGACAAGGGCTTGCAAATAAACAGTCCACCACCCACACCTCACACAAAAACATTCACAAGTGAATCCAAGCTACCTCTACTTTAGTCATCAGTCCCTCAAACCCTTCCAAACCACTAAAAAGCCAAATAAAACATTTCAAAGTATGTTAATCACTAAAAAGCTATTTATTTAAATAAATAACATTTAATAAGCAGTAATGCACAACAGGGTGTGTGTTAATGTGCGATTAACACCCACCCAGGGGTGTTATGAGGCCCGATGCCACAGGCGGAAGGTCTCTGCATCCCTGGAAGGGCATTAATTATACATTAACACACACTCTGGAGGGCATTATTGAGTGTAGAGAACAGGCTCGTTGTAAAAGATTTGAGTTTTACTTACTTATTTTTTTAAGTAGTATATTATTTTTTTTGTATATTTTAGATGTAAAATAGTTCCTCCACCTAATGTTTCAATCTTTCTGTAGTGTATGTTAATGGTGTTAGAGGAAGCATTTTACATCAAAAATATATATATAAAATAATATAGTACTTAAAAAAGAAAAAGTAAGTAAAACAGAATTTACAGACAGCCCATTCTCTCGCTCTCTCTCTCTCTCTCACATACACAAGATCGCTCTCAATCTCTTTCTCACACACACACACACACACACACACACACACACACACACACACACACACACACACACACACAGTCTTTTTTGCTTTCATACATGCACTCACTCACATAACATTGCTCTCACTCTCAACATCGCTCTCACTCTCTCAGTGTCTCTCACATACACACAGTCACTATTGCTTTGATACAGGCATTCATTCACACATGATCGCACTCAGTCTCTCTCGATTGCTCTCTCTCACATACAGTCACTCTTACTTTCATGCACATATTCACTCACACAAGCAGACAGCAACATGAACACACATATACAAAATCATCTCTCTCTCTTATTTTCATACACGCATATACTCTCTCTCTCTTATACGCACATATACGCTTTTTATTTTACACTCACTAAATAGCAAAAGCACCACTTAGCAAACATAAAATAATGGCTGCCATTCTGTTTTTCTGAGTCTGAGCTCCACGGCAGCTTGATAAGCTGCTGTGAAGCAGTGGACTCATTTTTCAACGGGCATTACTTGTACATTAATAAAGTTCACTCTCCAGTCAGGGTACTGATGTACAGTAAGCCCATTCTCTAATGATTCACTAAGCACTATCTGTATGAGATGTTTAATGTAAAGCAGACTGTCATTTTTTAAAGGAGACATAGTATATAAACTTGCATTAAAAGTATAACAGTTATTTGTGATCCAGGTTTAACTTGTAAAAGTATGAATGCTACTCTAATTATTTTATAACTTTCCAATAATAATAACTTTTATATATGTAATAAACTATTTTTTATTCTTAGTTTGTAGGTTGGTTTAACTTTCCTGAGTGCTATTGCATGTCAAGTGTACTATTAGTATCAAGCATTCAGGACTATTTAGTAACTGAGTTTGGTTTAGAATGCAGTTCACTCTCTTTTGCTTATTATCTAACTTGTATTCTGTCAAAGGAAAAAACTTCAAAGACCTATTCACGTTAGGTTCAAGCAAGGTACCCTTTATTACTTGCAGCAAGGAGACAAAGCATGTAGGCACAAGGTTTGTCTGAATTATTGGTGATTAGTATGTTATTCTTATACAGTTCTCTTCCTGTCACAAAGAAAATGTTACAATTCTATTGCTGATGTAGTTAGACACAGCTTTCTGTATGTTCTACAGAAAATGTTGCTAAACTTATTGCTGACGAAGTTAAATTATCTGCTGTTCTGCAAAACATTTTGAGAAAAACAACCTGGCCTTGGGATTATTTTAGCCCATTTCAACTTTTCAATTCTTCAATTGTACAGTTCTAATACATGTCACATTTTGTCTAGATTCAAGGTACATTTCTAGATTTGGTACAAGTAATGCTGACTACTGTTTAAACTTTCAAGCATCTATTGTTTTCTTTATCAATAGCTTCTAGCAGCTGCATGTTTTCTCATGGCATAAGCAGAAATTAAGATCTCTTTGTTAAGTTTCATGACACTAGCAGAAATTAAATGTCTCTTGTTATTTTCATGACATTAGCAGAAATGAAATGCTTCTTATTATTTTCATGACATTAGCATAAATGAAATGCTTCTTGTTAAGTTTCTAATAGCTGTGCAGATTCATGCAGTGTGAACAGAATAAATGTATTAACCCTTTTAAACCTTGAATGCACTAAGCATGCATATTACTGTTACACATTTTTCTAACATTTCCCCCATTTTAATACTTTTATTCTACTTTCAAGATAAGCATAAACAGTCTTTTTTCTTCCCCTAACCTCTTCCTACTCAGGATTTTCAGTTAAGAGAGCCATTCAGTTTAAACTTATGAAAGCATGTTCAGTTTTTCAGCAATTCTTCAAGTTCAGAACCTTGGTATAAGGTTTCTGAAACTGACATGTCTATAAAGACTCTAATCAGTCTTTTCATGCAGGGGATGCAGCAGCACACACATACCACCAGCAGGATCATTCCTACACAGATGGCAATCAGGATGTTCATCAGGATACTGCCCCACCCCCCAAACAATTTCTGGAAAAAGTCCGTCAATTGATTTGGTCCTGGTTTGGTCATGGCTGACACCTGCTGAATTACCTCAAGATGGTTGTCGATCTCGTGTTTACGGTCAGGAATATACGAACAGCACTCCTCCTAGATTAAAGCGCACATACCTCCTCTCACTGCTAGGGTGAAGTCAAGAGCCATGCAGTTTGAAACACTACTGTTCTCATGGCAGTCAGTTCATGAGTCACCAATTCTAGGGCAGAAAAGGTTGCATTGCTCATTATTTTGAGAAGTTTAGACAATTTTCTCAGTTCCCAGATTGATTTTGTTGCTCCATATGCTGGCAGTACACCTGCCCATGAGATAGTATCACTCAAGTCCATATGTGACAGTCCATTTTTCCCTAAGCCCACAGCATGATGGTTTTTCCAGCCCACATTGATTTGTCCCACTGGATTGACAGGCTTCTTGATTTCTCATCGAACATTCCGAATTTTCCCTTGAGGTAAAACTGCTGTGTGTCGTATGGCCGGAACCAGGTACCCCAAATAACAACTGCCGGACCAATTCTCAGGTAACCACTTATATGCTTTCCTACCACATACAAAGTAACAATCTTCTACTTTGGTAGTAACTTTACTATGTCCTGGTTCTGAATGAAATATTTTTTTGTCTATTATAGACAGTTGTCTGTAAAGGTCAGCATTATGTTTTACTTCACCAGTTGTCCTATGCATCAGTTCAACAAATGAATCATAGCTCGTGTTGCAATAGGATCCTATGTTATCAGGTTTATTGCAGCATCTATAGGGAACAGTCACATTGCAATTGCTCCAACCCACCTGAACTGTATCATTTTGATAAGAAACTAAGAGTAATGCTACTCAATGCCAGAAGTCTAAACCTCAAGATGCACGCACTCGAAAGTCTCCTTAGCATGGAGAACATCGATATCTGTGCAGTAACAGAAACCTGGTTCAAGGCTCCCGAGAGCACCCCAGCACTACCAGGTTATACCTCATACCATGCTTTTTGGCCCCAAAACTTGGACCGAACCACAAAAGGAGGGGGAGTATCAATATTCGTCAAAGATACCCACACCTCCAGGTTGGTGGCACAGCAGGAAGCATCAGAGACTGTCCATATGCAACTAACAGTGGGTAAAACTGCCTTCCAGTTTATAGCCTGCTACAGACCACCCTCCCAAACCCAGGAACCTCACTCGGCCTTCCTGAGAACACTGGAAAATATGAAGGTCTCTCCAAACACCATTATATTGGGTGACTTCAACTACCCAAACATAGACTGGGAGCATTACTCTAGCTCCAACACCCTAGCCCAAAGGTTCCTAGAATTTATAAACTCAAATGCTATGGAACAACTTGTTACCACTCCCACAAGAGGGGAAGACATACTGGACCTGATCATCACCAACATGGGGACTCTATGCTCCAGACCAGAAGTGTATCCCTCACTGGTAAGATCAGACCATAATCTAATCTCACTGGATATTCACATCCCGACCCCACCTCCTGCCCAGAAAACCACAGTGAAAAACTTCTCTAAAGCAAATTTCACACTCCTCAAAACCGAGGTGGAATCCTTCAAAGCCCCCGGGCCTGTGGAAAATATGGCTCAGACCGCAGAATCCTTTATAAATGCATTCTATGAACACCTTCAGGAATGCATGGATCATGCAATCTCAAATAAAACCAAGACCCAATCCTCCAAAGGCAGACGTCCTGTCTGGTGGACCCCAGCCATAAACAAACTATACAATAGAAGGAGGAAGCTACTAAATGATAGAGCAAAATCCCAAAAAGGGAAGGCATCTCTGATCAGTATTAGCAAAAAACTACGGGCACTCATAAAATCATCTAAGGCCAGCTTCGAGAGAAAAATTGCACAGGACACTAAGGATAATCACAAGGCTTTCTTTAGTTATGTTAGGAACCTGGGTGGGAATTCCCAGATATGCTCAGAATTAGTCCAAAATGACAAAAATACACCAAACCCACAGACATTGCCAACATCCTAGGTGACAGGTTCAGCAAATTCCCCACACCGAAAGGGCAAATGTCTATGCCGGCAGAGTGGTGCGGCCCTGACATCTCAGATGCTCAGGTAAGAGCCACCCTCTCCAAAGCAAAAAACACAGCATCAATGGGACCAGACGGTGTCCTGGGCTGCGTCCTACATGAACTCCAAGAAGAGCTAAACCCAAACATAAAACTACTGTTCAATCTCAGCCTTACTACAGGATATGTACCCAAAGAGTGGTGTACAGCAACAGTGGTCCCTCTCCACAAAGTTGGTGCCTCAACGGATCCTGGAAACTATCGCCCCATAAGCCTGACTAGCTTGGTCTGCAAAGCTATGGAAAGGATCATCATGGACCTCATAAATAAAGATATTGGGGACCTACAGACACTGGATCCTACCCAGTTCGGCTTTGTTAAGGGCAGATCCTGCCTCTTAAACCTGGTTGATTTCTTTGAAACAGTCACCAAGGCCATTGATGAGGGGAAGGTGGTCCACACAGCCTACTTGGACCTCGCAAAAGCCTTCGATACAATACCCCACTCGGGCATTATAGATAAGCTCACCAGCTTAAATATAAACCCCTATCTCACTAGATGGGTTGCAAACTGGCTCAAGGACAGAACCCACATGGTTAGAATTGCTGGAGCCATGTCAGACTCCAAACCAGTTACAAGTGGCGTCCCACAAGGCTCAGTCCTGGACCTCTCTTGTTCGGTATATATTTCTCAGAGGTACAGGCCAACACGGAAGGACTGTGGCTGACCAAGTTCGCAGATGACTGCAAACTGGGCGCCATAATCGACTCTCCAGCCGACACAAGCATCCTCCAAAAGGGCCTCATAGAAACAGACAACTGGTGCCAAAGCCATGGCCTCAAGCTAAATGCCAAAAAGTGTATAGTCATCCCCTTTGGCAAAAACAAAGTGCTCACAAATTACCACATAGGTGGTAATTCATTAAGTACAGAAGAAGTAATTAGGGACCTGGGGACCCAAGTTGATAGCAGTCTCTCATTTGGCAACCACGTGGCCAAAGTGGTTAGTAAAACATTTTATATAGCCCACCTAATCATGAAGGGATTCACATCTAGATCAGGGGAGGTCATCGTGCCTCTTTACTCATCCCTCATCAGGCCCATAATTGAGTACAATGCCCCTTTTGGGATGTACCTTACCAGATACCTGCAGCAACTGGAAAGACCCCAAAAGTACCTCACCAAGAGGATCAAAGGGCTCAAACAGATGCCATATGCTGCCCGGTTAAAGAAACTCCAGCTCTACTCAGTGGCATACCGCCTGTTCAGGGGCGATCTGTGCCTGATGTATAAAGCCATGTCCAACCCGGAATTAATGGACATGCTGCACCTCAGAAAATCCAAATCCCACCGAGCTACGCGCTCGAGAGACTTGAACCTCAGCACTGAAATAAATAGGACATGCTGGAGGGACAGATTCATAACCCAGAGGCTCCCTTCACTCTGGTATAAAATCCCAGTCCAGGTTAGGCAGAGTCCCTCATTGACTCTCTTCAAGAGGAATCTTGATGAGTGGAATGGGAGATCGTAGGTTTAACCCGGGTATCACTTCTGTGTCACTGTTAGACAGAGGCACAGTATACTAACCTCGAAAAAGGGCATAGCAAAATTAATTTAAAATGGGTGGCAAAAGCCAAACACATTCTGGCTAGGCTTATAAATGCCCTAGGGCAGATAGCCTAGTAGAAACCTATGAAACCTATGAATACAAAGTATTCTTGCTTGCTACCCCACCCCCACCCCCACCCCACCCCAGCAGCTCCTATCTATTCAGGAATTCCTGTTTGTAGCCAGTAGAGACTTTGGAGAAATGGGTAAGAAATATTGTTTTTGTAGTCTACAAAAACAGAATTCCTTTCTGCCCTTCCTAGGAATTCCTTTCATCTCATAACATCTGGCAGACCTAGTAAAACTATTTTTGGCTTACATGTTAAGTTGCAAATCCATATGTTGGGTACCCTAAAAGAAACAAAGAAAAGTTTTCCATTGCATACCACTCTTAGTTTCAGAAAAGAATGACATCAAGACCCAGCCCTGATTGCATCCTAGACGGCCCATGTTCAACTAGCAGCATGGGCCCTGGAGGGACTAGGCAGGGAAGATGGGAATGAGTGGCCAACTCCAGCTCTTGAGGTGGCGCAGAGACTGCATAGGCTCACTGCAGCAGAAGTATTAAGAACCTGATGAGCCCTACACTGCAAGCAGGATAATCTTTCATCAGGAGCTTGCATATGTGAGGAGGTGCACCTCCCAAAGGCAGGAATTGTGGATCTTGTAAAGCTGTCGAGAGTGGTTGGTGCTAAGCTCACTTCTTGTCAGCAAGATAAAATTGCACCAATTATTTTCCTCGCCGGCTCCAGCTATAGGTCTGATTGATTCTAGGGGAGGCTAAGTTGGTCTGTTAGACCTGATGAATGAGAAGCAGAGCTGGTTGAAGCCAGTGGTCAGCTGCAGGGAGGTAAGGGAGAAAACAAAGAATGACTTCAAAGAAACCCATGCTAGAACTGCTCAGACTGAATAAATGATTAAGATAAGTAAGTTCAGACTGCTTAAATTGCAAGTGGTCCTCCATGCAAAACAGACTGCTGGTCACACCAGATCTCATGACTGCATCTCTGCATATCTATTTCCACAAGCAACTGGTTGATTTCTGTGTGTTAAAGAAAGGACAGGACCACTGTCAGTGCATCTTGTTACCATTTTGTCTTTTCACTTTGCCTAAATTGTGCACCAAGTGCTTGTTGCCATTTTCTGCTCACCTCAGAAGCATGGAATTCATATCTACCATTATCTACATGTCTTCTTG